>NW_026776860.1:0-85071 GCF_030936135.1 Gavia stellata
TTTTGACTTTTATGCCGTTCCCTGCCTTTATTCTTTAGTGATTTCTTCTCTTTCCTTAGTGCCGCCGCTTTTAAATTTTTCTCTCAACCTCTGTTTTAGTTTGCTCTCCCTGTTTGGTTTTTTTTTTTTCCCCTTTCCCCTCCCTCCAATTCCCATCGCTTTTAAAATGTGTTTTCTACGCCTACTTTTTTTCCCTTCGATATCTTTCTTTCTAATTATTTCTTGTCTTTCCTTAGTGCCGTTGCCTTTTAGATTTTCTGTCCATGTCTGAGTTTCAGTTTGCTTTCCCTCTCGTCCAGTTCTTTCCTCTATTAATCTCTTGGCTTTTTAAATTTTCTACCTCTCTCTCATTCACATTCTTTACTTTTAAAGTATTTTTTCTTGGTTTTCCTTAGTGCCCTTAGTTGCTTTTTAACTTTTCTGTCTACTTTTACTCTGTTTGCTGTCTTTTCAGTTATTTTTTCTTGGTTTGCCTCAGTGCCATCGCTTTTTAGATTTTTTCCCTACCTACCTGTTTTAGGTCAATGTTGCTACGCTTCAATTTCTTCCTTATTTCCCTAATCCTATTTGCTTCTAAAATTTTCCGTCTGCTTTTATTCCGTTCGCTGTCTTTATTTTTTAGTTATTTCTTGTCTTTGTTAGCGCCGTGGCTTTTCAAATTTTCTTTCTACATCTCTTTTAGTTCGCTGTCCCGGCTTTTAAATTCTTTTGGTTTCTTTCCCTAATCCCCGTTGCTTTTTACATTTTCTACGTCTATCCCGTTCGCTGTCTTTATTTCGCTGTCTCTTCTTTTAATTATTTCTCGTCTTTCCTCAGCGCAGTCGTTTTTTAAATTCTCTTTCTACGTCTCTTTTAGTTCGCGGTCCCTATTTCCTCATTTTTCTCTTCCTTTCCCAAATCCCCCACGCTTTTTACATGTCCTTTCGACGCCCACTTTTATGCCCTTTGCTGGGTTTTTAAAATTATTTCTTGTCGTTCCTTAGTGCCCTCGCTTTTTAAATTTTCTTTCTGCATCTCTGTTTCACTTTGCTGTTCCGATGTCATAATTTTTTCCTGTATTTCCCTAATGCCTACCGTGTTTGACAAGTTGTTTCTATGCCTGCTTTTATTCCCTTTGCTGTCCTTTTTTACTATTTCTTCTCTGCCTTCTGTGCCATCGCTGTATAGGTTTTCTTTCTAGGTCTCTGTTGTCGTTTGCCGGTGCTATTTTTAAATCTTTTTCCCTATTTCCTTAATCACCGTTGCTTTTAAAATTTGCTGTCTACTTCCATCCCGTTTGCAGTCTTTTTTTTGTCTGCCTTTCTTTTTTAATTATTTCTTGTCTTTCCTTCGTGCCCTCGCTTTTTGAATTTTCTGTCTCTGTCTGCTCTTGAAATGTTCTTTCTGTGCCTACTTTTATTCCCTTTGCTGTCTTTTTTTCCCATTATTTCTTCTCTGCCTTCTGTGCCATCGCTTTTTAGAGCTTCTTTCTGCGTCTTCGTTGTAGTTTGCCGTCGCTATTTTTTAAAGTTTTTCCTTATTTCCTTCATCCCCCTTGCTTTGAAAATTTTCTACGTTTATCTCGTTCGCTGTCTTTAGTTTTTAATTATTTTTCCTTGGTTTTCCTTAGTGCCATGGCTTTTTAGATTTTCTGTCGACGTCTCCGTTTTAGTTCGCCGTCGCCACTTTTAAATTTTTTCCTCGTTTCTTTAATCCCCGCGGCTTTTAACACTTTCTGTTTGACTTTTATGCCGTTCCCTGCCTTTATTCTTTAGTGATTTCTTCTCTTTCCTTAGTGCCGCCGCTTTTAAATTTTTCTCTCAACCTCTGTTTTAGTTTGCTCTCCCTGTTTGGTTTTTTTTTTTTCCCCTTTCCCCTCCCTCCAATTCCCATCGCTTTTAAAATGTGTTTTCTACGCCTACTTTTTTTCCCTTCGATATCTTTCTTTCTAATTATTTCTTGTCTTTCCTTAGTGCCGTTGCCTTTTAGATTTTCTGTCCATGTCTGAGTTTCAGTTTGCTTTCCCTCTCGTCCAGTTCTTTCCTCTATTAATCTCTTGGCTTTTTAAATTTTCTACCTCTCTCTCATTCACATTCTTTACTTTTAAAGTATTTTTTCTTGGTTTTCCTTAGTGCCCTTAGTTGCTTTTTAACTTTTCTGTCTACTTTTACTCTGTTTGCTGTCTTTTCAGTTATTTTTTCTTGGTTTGCCTCAGTGCCATCGCTTTTTAGATTTTTTCCCTACCTACCTGTTTTAGGTCAATGTTGCTACGCTTCAATTTCTTCCTTATTTCCCTAATCCTATTTGCTTCTAAAATTTTCCGTCTGCTTTTATTCCGTTCGCTGTCTTTATTTTTTAGTTATTTCTTGTCTTTGTTAGCGCCGTGGCTTTTCAAATTTTCTTTCTACATCTCTTTTAGTTCGCTGTCCCGGCTTTTAAATTCTTTTGGTTTCTTTCCCTAATCCCCGTTGCTTTTTACATTTTCTACGTCTATCCCGTTCGCTGTCTTTATTTCGCTGTCTCTTCTTTTAATTATTTCTCGTCTTTCCTCAGCGCAGTCGTTTTTTAAATTCTCTTTCTACGTCTCTTTTAGTTCGCGGTCCCTATTTCCTCATTTTTCTCTTCCTTTCCCAAATCCCCCACGCTTTTTACATGTCCTTTCGACGCCCACTTTTATGCCCTTTGCTGGGTTTTTAAAATTATTTCTTGTCGTTCCTTAGTGCCCTCGCTTTTTAAATTTTCTTTCTGCATCTCTGTTTCACTTTGCTGTTCCGATGTCATAATTTTTTCCTGTATTTCCCTAATGCCTACCGTGTTTGACAAGTTGTTTCTATGCCTGCTTTTATTCCCTTTGCTGTCCTTTTTTACTATTTCTTCTCTGCCTTCTGTGCCATCGCTGTATAGGTTTTCTTTCTAGGTCTCTGTTGTCGTTTGCCGGTGCTATTTTTAAATCTTTTTCCCTATTTCCTTAATCACCGTTGCTTTTAAAATTTGCTGTCTACTTCCATCCCGTTTGCAGTCTTTTTTTTGTCTGCCTTTCTTTTTTAATTATTTCTTGTCTTTCCTTCGTGCCCTCGCTTTTTGAATTTTCTGTCTCTGTCTGCTCTTGAAATGTTCTTTCTGTGCCTACTTTTATTCCCTTTGCTGTCTTTTTTTCCCATTATTTCTTCTCTGCCTTCTGTGCCATCGCTTTTTAGAGCTTCTTTCTGCGTCTTCGTTGTAGTTTGCCGTCGCTATTTTTTAAAGTTTTTCCTTATTTCCTTCATCCCCCTTGCTTTGAAAATTTTCTACGTTTATCTCGTTCGCTGTCTTTAGTTTTTAATTATTTTTCCTTGGTTTTCCTTAGTGCCATGGCTTTTTAGATTTTCTGTCGACGTCTCCGTTTTAGTTCGCCGTCGCCACTTTTAAATTTTTTCCTCGTTTCTTTAATCCCCGCGGCTTTTAACACTTTCTGTTTGACTTTTATGCCGTTCCCTGCCTTTATTCTTTAGTGATTTCTTCTCTTTCCTTAGTGCCGCCGCTTTTAAATTTTTCTCTCAACCTCTGTTTTAGTTTGCTCTCCCTGTTTGGTTTTTTTTTTTTCCCCTTTCCCCTCCCTCCAATTCCCATCGCTTTTAAAATGTGTTTTCTACGCCTACTTTTTTTCCCTTCGATATCTTTCTTTCTAATTATTTCTTGTCTTTCCTTAGTGCCGTTGCCTTTTAGATTTTCTGTCCATGTCTGAGTTTCAGTTTGCTTTCCCTCTCGTCCAGTTCTTTCCTCTATTAATCTCTTGGCTTTTTAAATTTTCTACCTCTCTCTCATTCACATTCTTTACTTTTAAAGTATTTTTTCTTGGTTTTCCTTAGTGCCCTTAGTTGCTTTTTAACTTTTCTGTCTACTTTTACTCTGTTTGCTGTCTTTTCAGTTATTTTTTCTTGGTTTGCCTCAGTGCCATCGCTTTTTAGATTTTTTCCCTACCTACCTGTTTTAGGTCAATGTTGCTACGCTTCAATTTCTTCCTTATTTCCCTAATCCTATTTGCTTCTAAAATTTTCCGTCTGCTTTTATTCCGTTCGCTGTCTTTATTTTTTAGTTATTTCTTGTCTTTGTTAGCGCCGTGGCTTTTCAAATTTTCTTTCTACATCTCTTTTAGTTCGCTGTCCCGGCTTTTAAATTCTTTTGGTTTCTTTCCCTAATCCCCGTTGCTTTTTACATTTTCTACGTCTATCCCGTTCGCTGTCTTTATTTCGCTGTCTCTTCTTTTAATTATTTCTCGTCTTTCCTCAGCGCAGTCGTTTTTTAAATTCTCTTTCTACGTCTCTTTTAGTTCGCGGTCCCTATTTCCTCATTTTTCTCTTCCTTTCCCAAATCCCCCACGCTTTTTACATGTTCTTTCGACGCCCACTTTTATGCCCTTTGCTGGGTTTTTAAAATTATTTCTTGTCGTTCCTTAGTGCCCTCGCTTTTTAAATTTTCTTTCTGCATCTCTGTTTCACTTTGCTGTTCCGATGTCATAATTTTTTCCTGTATTTCCCTAATGCCTACCGTGTTTGACAAGTTGTTTCTATGCCTGCTTTTATTCCCTTTGCTGTCCTTTTTTACTATTTCTTCTCTGCCTTCTGTGCCATCGCTGTATAGGTTTTCTTTCTAGGTCTCTGTTGTCGTTTGCCGGTGCTATTTTTAAATCTTTTTCCCTATTTCCTTAATCACCGTTGCTTTTAAAATTTGCTGTCTACTTCCATCCCGTTTGCAGTCTTTTTTTTGTCTGCCTTTCTTTTTTAATTATTTCTTGTCTTTCCTTCGTGCCCTCGCTTTTTGAATTTTCTGTCTCTGTCTGCTCTTGAAATGTTCTTTCTGTGCCTACTTTTATTCCCTTTGCTGTCTTTTTTTCCCATTATTTCTTCTCTGCCTTCTGTGCCATCGCTTTTTAGAGCTTCTTTCTGCGTCTTCGTTGTAGTTTGCCGTCGCTATGTTTTAAAGTTTTTCCTTATTTCCTTCATCCCCCTTGCTTTGAAAATTTTCTACGTTTATCTCGTTCGCTGTCTTTAGTTTTTAATTATTTTTCCTTGGTTTTCCTTAGTGCCATGGCTTTTTAGATTTTCTGTCGACGTCTCCGTTTTAGTTCGCCGTCGCCACTTTTAAATTTTTTCCTCGTTTCTTTAATCCCCGCGGCTTTTAACACTTTCTGTTTGACTTTTATGCCGTTCCCTGCCTTTATTCTTTAGTGATTTCTTCTCTTTCCTTAGTGCCGCCGCTTTTAAATTTTTCTCTCAACCTCTGTTTTAGTTTGCTCTCCCTGTTTGGTTTTTTTTTTTTCCCCTTTCCCCTCCCTCCAATTCCCATCGCTTTTAAAATGTGTTTTCTACGCCTACTTTTTTTCCCTTCGATATCTTTCTTTCTAATTATTTCTTGTCTTTCCTTAGTGCCGTTGCCTTTTAGATTTTCTGTCCATGTCTGAGTTTCAGTTTGCTTTCCCTCTCGTCCAGTTCTTTCCTCTATTAATCTCTTGGCTTTTTAAATTTTCTACCTCTCTCTCATTCACATTCTTTACTTTTAAAGTATTTTTTCTTGGTTTTCCTTAGTGCCCTTAGTTGCTTTTTAACTTTTCTGTCTACTTTTACTCTGTTTGCTGTCTTTTCAGTTATTTTTTCTTGGTTTGCCTCAGTGCCATCGCTTTTTAGATTTTTTCCCTACCTACCTGTTTTAGGTCAATGTTGCTACGCTTCAATTTCTTCCTTATTTCCCTAATCCTATTTGCTTCTAAAATTTTCCGTCTGCTTTTATTCCGTTCGCTGTCTTTATTTTTTAGTTATTTCTTGTCTTTGTTAGCGCCGTGGCTTTTCAAATTTTCTTTCTACATCTCTTTTAGTTCGCTGTCCCGGCTTTTAAATTCTTTTGGTTTCTTTCCCTAATCCCCGTTGCTTTTTACATTTTCTACGTCTATCCCGTTCGCTGTCTTTATTTCGCTGTCTCTTCTTTTAATTATTTCTCGTCTTTCCTCAGCGCAGTCGTTTTTTAAATTCTCTTTCTACGTCTCTTTTAGTTCGCGGTCCCTATTTCCTCATTTTTCTCTTCCTTTCCCAAATCCCCCACGCTTTTTACATGTTCTTTCGACGCCCACTTTTATGCCCTTTGCTGGGTTTTTAAAATTATTTCTTGTCGTTCCTTAGTGCCCTCGCTTTTTAAATTTTCTTTCTGCATCTCTGTTTCACTTTGCTGTTCCGATGTCATAATTTTTTCCTGTATTTCCCTAATGCCTACCGTGTTTGACAAGTTGTTTCTATGCCTGCTTTTATTCCCTTTGCTGTCCTTTTTTACTATTTCTTCTCTGCCTTCTGTGCCATCGCTGTATAGGTTTTCTTTCTAGGTCTCTGTTGTCGTTTGCCGGTGCTATTTTTAAATCTTTTTCCCTATTTCCTTAATCACCGTTGCTTTTAAAATTTGCTGTCTACTTCCATCCCGTTTGCAGTCTTTTTTTTGTCTGCCTTTCTTTTTTAATTATTTCTTGTCTTTCCTTCGTGCCCTCGCTTTTTGAATTTTCTGTCTCTGTCTGCTCTTGAAATGTTCTTTCTGTGCCTACTTTTATTCCCTTTGCTGTCTTTTTTTCCCATTATTTCTTCTCTGCCTTCTGTGCCATCGCTTTTTAGAGCTTCTTTCTGCGTCTTCGTTGTAGTTTGCCGTCGCTATTTTTTAAAGTTTTTCCTTATTTCCTTCATCCCCCTTGCTTTGAAAATTTTCTACGTTTATCTCGTTCGCTGTCTTTAGTTTTTAATTATTTTTCCTTGGTTTTCCTTAGTGCCATGGCTTTTTAGATTTTCTGTCGACGTCTCCGTTTTAGTTCGCCGTCGCCACTTTTAAATTTTTTCCTCGTTTCTTTAATCCCCGCGGCTTTTAACACTTTCTGTTTGACTTTTATGCCGTTCCCTGCCTTTATTCTTTAGTGATTTCTTCTCTTTCCTTAGTGCCGCCGCTTTTAAATTTTTCTCTCAACCTCTGTTTTAGTTTGCTCTCCCTGTTTGGTTTTTTTTTTTTCCCCTTTCCCCTCCCTCCAATTCCCATCGCTTTTAAAATGTGTTTTCTACGCCTACTTTTTTTCCCTTCGATATCTTTCTTTCTAATTATTTCTTGTCTTTCCTTAGTGCCGTTGCCTTTTAGATTTTCTGTCCATGTCTGAGTTTCAGTTTGCTTTCCCTCTCGTCCAGTTCTTTCCTCTATTAATCTCTTGGCTTTTTAAATTTTCTACCTCTCTCTCATTCACATTCTTTACTTTTAAAGTATTTTTTCTTGGTTTTCCTTAGTGCCCTTAGTTGCTTTTTAACTTTTCTGTCTACTTTTACTCTGTTTGCTGTCTTTTCAGTTATTTTTTCTTGGTTTGCCTCAGTGCCATCGCTTTTTAGATTTTTTCCCTACCTACCTGTTTTAGGTCAATGTTGCTACGCTTCAATTTCTTCCTTATTTCCCTAATCCTATTTGCTTCTAAAATTTTCCGTCTGCTTTTATTCCGTTCGCTGTCTTTATTTTTTAGTTATTTCTTGTCTTTGTTAGCGCCGTGGCTTTTCAAATTTTCTTTCTACATCTCTTTTAGTTCGCTGTCCCGGCTTTTAAATTCTTTTGGTTTCTTTCCCTAATCCCCGTTGCTTTTTACATTTTCTACGTCTATCCCGTTCGCTGTCTTTATTTCGCTGTCTCTTCTTTTAATTATTTCTCGTCTTTCCTCAGCGCAGTCGTTTTTTAAATTCTCTTTCTACGTCTCTTTTAGTTCGCGGTCCCTATTTCCTCATTTTTCTCTTCCTTTCCCAAATCCCCCACGCTTTTTACATGTTCTTTCGACGCCCACTTTTATGCCCTTTGCTGGGTTTTTAAAATTATTTCTTGTCGTTCCTTAGTGCCCTCGCTTTTTAAATTTTCTTTCTGCATCTCTGTTTCACTTTGCTGTTCCGATGTCATAATTTTTTCCTGTATTTCCCTAATGCCTACCGTGTTTGACAAGTTGTTTCTATGCCTGCTTTTATTCCCTTTGCTGTCCTTTTTTACTATTTCTTCTCTGCCTTCTGTGCCATCGCTGTATAGGTTTTCTTTCTAGGTCTCTGTTGTCGTTTGCCGGTGCTATTTTTAAATCTTTTTCCCTATTTCCTTAATCACCGTTGCTTTTAAAATTTGCTGTCTACTTCCATCCCGTTTGCAGTCTTTTTTTTGTCTGCCTTTCTTTTTTAATTATTTCTTGTCTTTCCTTCGTGCCCTCGCTTTTTGAATTTTCTGTCTCTGTCTGCTCTTGAAATGTTCTTTCTGTGCCTACTTTTATTCCCTTTGCTGTCTTTTTTTCCCATTATTTCTTCTCTGCCTTCTGTGCCATCGCTTTTTAGAGCTTCTTTCTGCGTCTTCGTTGTAGTTTGCCGTCGCTATGTTTTAAAGTTTTTCCTTATTTCCTTCATCCCCCTTGCTTTGAAAATTTTCTACGTTTATCTCGTTCGCTGTCTTTAGTTTTTAATTATTTTTCCTTGGTTTTCCTTAGTGCCATGGCTTTTTAGATTTTCTGTCGACGTCTCCGTTTTAGTTCGCCGTCGCCACTTTTAAATTTTTTCCTCGTTTCTTTAATCCCCGCGGCTTTTAACACTTTCTGTTTGACTTTTATGCCGTTCCCTGCCTTTATTCTTTAGTGATTTCTTCTCTTTCCTTAGTGCGGCCGCTTTTAAATTTTTCTCTCAACCTCTGTTTTAGTTTGCTCTCCCTGTTTGGTTTTTTTTTTTTTCCCCTTTCCCCTCCCTCCAATTCCCATTGCTTTTAAAATGTGTTTTCTACGCCTACTTTTTTTCCCTTCGATATCTTTCTTTCTAATTATTTCTTGTCTTTCCTTAGTGCCGTTGCCTTTTAGATTTTCTGTCCATGTCTGAGTTTCAGTTTGCTTTCCCTCTCGTCCAGTTCTTTCCTCTATTAATCTCTTGGCTTTTTAAATTTTCTACCTCTCTCTCATTCACATTCTTTACTTTTAAAGTATTTTTTCTTGGTTTTCCTTAGTGCCCTTAGTTGCTTTTTAACTTTTCTGTCTACTTTTACTCTGTTTGCTGTCTTTTCAGTTATTTTTTCTTGGTTTGCCTCAGTGCCATCGCTTTTTAGATTTTTTCCCTACCTACCTGTTTTAGGTCAATGTTGCTACGCTTCAATTTCTTCCTTATTTCCCTAATCCTATTTGCTTCTAAAATTTTCCGTCTGCTTTTATTCCGTTCGCTGTCTTTATTTTTTAGTTATTTCTTGTCTTTGTTAGCGCCGTGGCTTTTCAAATTTTCTTTCTACATCTCTTTTAGTTCGCTGTCCCGGCTTTTAAATTCTTTTGGTTTCTTTCCCTAATCCCCGTTGCTTTTTACATTTTCTACGTCTATCCCGTTCGCTGTCTTTATTTCGCTGTCTCTTCTTTTAATTATTTCTCGTCTTTCCTCAGCGCAGTCGTTTTTTAAATTCTCTTTCTACGTCTCTTTTAGTTCGCGGTCCCTATTTCCTCATTTTTCTCTTCCTTTCCCAAATCCCCCACGCTTTTTACATGTTCTTTCGACGCCCACTTTTATGCCCTTTGCTGGGTTTTTAAAATTATTTCTTGTCGTTCCTTAGTGCCCTCGCTTTTTAAATTTTCTTTCTGCATCTCTGTTTCACTTTGCTGTTCCGATGTCATAATTTTTTCCTGTATTTCCCTAATGCCTACCGTGTTTGACAAGTTGTTTCTATGCCTGCTTTTATTCCCTTTGCTGTCCTTTTTTACTATTTCTTCTCTGCCTTCTGTGCCATCGCTGTATAGGTTTTCTTTCTAGGTCTCTGTTGTCGTTTGCCGGTGCTATTTTTAAATCTTTTTCCCTATTTCCTTAATCACCGTTGCTTTTAAAATTTGCTGTCTACTTCCATCCCGTTTGCAGTCTTTTTTTTGTCTGCCTTTCTTTTTTAATTATTTCTTGTCTTTCCTTCGTGCCCTCGCTTTTTGAATTTTCTGTCTCTGTCTGCTCTTGAAATGTTCTTTCTGTGCCTACTTTTATTCCCTTTGCTGTCTTTTTTTCCCATTATTTCTTCTCTGCCTTCTGTGCCATCGCTTTTTAGAGCTTCTTTCTGCGTCTTCGTTGTAGTTTGCCGTCGCTATGTTTTAAAGTTTTTCCTTATTTCCTTCATCCCCCTTGCTTTGAAAATTTTCTACGTTTATCTCGTTCGCTGTCTTTAGTTTTTAATTATTTTTCCTTGGTTTTCCTTAGTGCCATGGCTTTTTAGATTTTCTGTCGACGTCTCCGTTTTAGTTCGCCGTCGCCACTTTTAAATTTTTTCCTCGTTTCTTTAATCCCCGCGGCTTTTAACACTTTCTGTTTGACTTTTATGCCGTTCCCTGCCTTTATTCTTTAGTGATTTCTTCTCTTTCCTTAGTGCCGCCGCTTTTAAATTTTTCTCTCAACCTCTGTTTTAGTTTGCTCTCCCTGTTTGGTTTTTTTTTTTTCCCCTTTCCCCTCCCTCCAATTCCCATTGCTTTTAAAATGTGTTTTCTACGCCTACTTTTTTTCCCTTCGATATCTTTCTTTCTAATTATTTCTTGTCTTTCCTTAGTGCCGTTGCCTTTTAGATTTTCTGTCCATGTCTGAGTTTCAGTTTGCTTTCCCTCTCGTCCAGTTCTTTCCTCTATTAATCTCTTGGCTTTTTAAATTTTCTACCTCTCTCTCATTCACATTCTTTACTTTTAAAGTATTTTTTCTTGGTTTTCCTTAGTGCCCTTAGTTGCTTTTTAACTTTTCTGTCTACTTTTACTCTGTTTGCTGTCTTTTCAGTTATTTTTTCTTGGTTTGCCTCAGTGCCATCGCTTTTTAGATTTTTTCCCTACCTACCTGTTTTAGGTCAATGTTGCTACGCTTCAATTTCTTCCTTATTTCCCTAATCCTATTTGCTTCTAAAATTTTCCGTCTGCTTTTATTCCGTTCGCTGTCTTTATTTTTTAGTTATTTCTTGTCTTTGTTAGCGCCGTGGCTTTTCAAATTTTCTTTCTACATCTCTTTTAGTTCGCTGTCCCGGCTTTTAAATTCTTTTGGTTTCTTTCCCTAATCCCCGTTGCTTTTTACATTTTCTACGTCTATCCCGTTCGCTGTCTTTATTTCGCTGTCTCTTCTTTTAATTATTTCTCGTCTTTCCTCAGCGCAGTCGTTTTTTAAATTCTCTTTCTACGTCTCTTTTAGTTCGCGGTCCCTATTTCCTCATTTTTCTCTTCCTTTCCCAAATCCCCCACGCTTTTTACATGTTCTTTCGACGCCCACTTTTATGCCCTTTGCTGGGTTTTTAAAATTATTTCTTGTCGTTCCTTAGTGCCCTCGCTTTTTAAATTTTCTTTCTGCATCTCTGTTTCACTTTGCTGTTCCGATGTCATAATTTTTTCCTGTATTTCCCTAATGCCTACCGTGTTTGACAAGTTGTTTCTATGCCTGCTTTTATTCCCTTTGCTGTCCTTTTTTACTATTTCTTCTCTGCCTTCTGTGCCATCGCTGTATAGGTTTTCTTTCTAGGTCTCTGTTGTCGTTTGCCGGTGCTATTTTTAAATCTTTTTCCCTATTTCCTTAATCACCGTTGCTTTTAAAATTTGCTGTCTACTTCCATCCCGTTTGCAGTCTTTTTTTTGTCTGCCTTTCTTTTTTAATTATTTCTTGTCTTTCCTTCGTGCCCTCGCTTTTTGAATTTTCTGTCTCTGTCTGCTCTTGAAATGTTCTTTCTGTGCCTACTTTTATTCCCTTTGCTGTCTTTTTTTCCCATTATTTCTTCTCTGCCTTCTGTGCCATCGCTTTTTAGAGCTTCTTTCTGCGTCTTCGTTGTAGTTTGCCGTCGCTATGTTTTAAAGTTTTTCCTTATTTCCTTCATCCCCCTTGCTTTGAAAATTTTCTACGTTTATCTCGTTCGCTGTCTTTAGTTTTTAATTATTTTTCCTTGGTTTTCCTTAGTGCCATGGCTTTTTAGATTTTCTGTCGACGTCTCCGTTTTAGTTCGCCGTCGCCACTTTTAAATTTTTTCCTCGTTTCTTTAATCCCCGCGGCTTTTAACACTTTCTGTTTGACTTTTATGCCGTTCCCTGCCTTTATTCTTTAGTGATTTCTTCTCTTTCCTTAGTGCGGCCGCTTTTAAATTTTTCTCTCAACCTCTGTTTTAGTTTGCTCTCCCTGTTTGGTTTTTTTTTTTTTCCCCTTTCCCCTCCCTCCAATTCCCATTGCTTTTAAAATGTGTTTTCTACGCCTACTTTTTTTCCCTTCGATATCTTTCTTTCTAATTATTTCTTGTCTTTCCTTAGTGCCGTTGCCTTTTAGATTTTCTGTCCATGTCTGAGTTTCAGTTTGCTTTCCCTCTCGTCCAGTTCTTTCCTCTATTAATCTCTTGGCTTTTTAAATTTTCTACCTCTCTCTCATTCACATTCTTTACTTTTAAAGTATTTTTTCTTGGTTTTCCTTAGTGCCCTTAGTTGCTTTTTAACTTTTCTGTCTACTTTTACTCTGTTTGCTGTCTTTTCAGTTATTTTTTCTTGGTTTGCCTCAGTGCCATCGCTTTTTAGATTTTTTCCCTACCTACCTGTTTTAGGTCAATGTTGCTACGCTTCAATTTCTTCCTTATTTCCCTAATCCTATTTGCTTCTAAAATTTTCCGTCTGCTTTTATTCCGTTCGCTGTCTTTATTTTTTAGTTATTTCTTGTCTTTGTTAGCGCCGTGGCTTTTCAGATTTTCTTTCTACATCTCTTTTAGTTCGCTGTCCCGGCTTTTAAATTCTTTTGGTTTCTTTCCCTAATCCCCGTTGCTTTTTACATTTTCTACGTCTATCCCGTTCGCTGTCTTTATTTCGCTGTCTCTTCTTTTAATTATTTCTCGTCTTTCCTCAGCGCAGTCGTTTTTTAAATTCTCTTTCTACGTCTCTTTTAGTTCGCGGTCCCTATTTCCTCATTTTTCTCTTCCTTTCCCAAATCCCCCACGCTTTTTACATGTTCTTTCGACGCCCACTTTTATGCCCTTTGCTGGGTTTTTAAAATTATTTCTTGTCGTTCCTTAGTGCCCTCGCTTTTTAAATTTTCTTTCTGCATCTCTGTTTCACTTTGCTGTTCCGATGTCATAATTTTTTCCTGTATTTCCCTAATGCCTACCGTGTTTGACAAGTTGTTTCTATGCCTGCTTTTATTCCCTTTGCTGTCCTTTTTTACTATTTCTTCTCTGCCTTCTGTGCCATCGCTGTATAGGTTTTCTTTCTAGGTCTCTGTTGTCGTTTGCCGGTGCTATTTTTAAATCTTTTTCCCTATTTCCTTAATCACCGTTGCTTTTAAAATTTGCTGTCTACTTCCATCCCGTTTGCAGTCTTTTTTTTGTCTGCCTTTCTTTTTTAATTATTTCTTGTCTTTCCTTCGTGCCCTCGCTTTTTGAATTTTCTGTCTCTGTCTGCTCTTGAAATGTTCTTTCTGTGCCTACTTTTATTCCCTTTGCTGTCTTTTTTTCCCATTATTTCTTCTCTGCCTTCTGTGCCATCGCTTTTTAGAGCTTCTTTCTGCGTCTTCGTTGTAGTTTGCCGTCGCTATGTTTTAAAGTTTTTCCTTATTTCCTTCATCCCCCTTGCTTTGAAAATTTTCTACGTTTATCTCGTTCGCTGTCTTTAGTTTTTAATTATTTTTCCTTGGTTTTCCTTAGTGCCATGGCTTTTTAGATTTTCTGTCGACGTCTCCGTTTTAGTTCGCCGTCGCCACTTTTAAATTTTTTCCTCGTTTCTTTAATCCCCGCGGCTTTTAACACTTTCTGTTTGACTTTTATGCCGTTCCCTGCCTTTATTCTTTAGTGATTTCTTCTCTTTCCTTAGTGCCGCCGCTTTTAAATTTTTCTCTCAACCTCTGTTTTAGTTTGCTCTCCCTGTTTGGTTTTTTTTTTTTCCCCTTTCCCCTCCCTCCAATTCCCATTGCTTTTAAAATGTGTTTTCTACGCCTACTTTTTTTCCCTTCGATATCTTTCTTTCTAATTATTTCTTGTCTTTCCTTAGTGCCGTTGCCTTTTAGATTTTCTGTCCATGTCTGAGTTTCAGTTTGCTTTCCCTCTCGTCCAGTTCTTTCCTCTATTAATCTCTTGGCTTTTTAAATTTTCTACCTCTCTCTCATTCACATTCTTTACTTTTAAAGTATTTTTTCTTGGTTTTCCTTAGTGCCCTTAGTTGCTTTTTAACTTTTCTGTCTACTTTTACTCTGTTTGCTGTCTTTTCAGTTATTTTTTCTTGGTTTGCCTCAGTGCCATCGCTTTTTAGATTTTTTCCCTACCTACCTGTTTTAGGTCAATGTTGCTACGCTTCAATTTCTTCCTTATTTCCCTAATCCTATTTGCTTCTAAAATTTTCCGTCTGCTTTTATTCCGTTCGCTGTCTTTATTTTTTAGTTATTTCTTGTCTTTGTTAGCGCCGTGGCTTTTCAAATTTTCTTTCTACATCTCTTTTAGTTCGCTGTCCCGGCTTTTAAATTCTTTTGGTTTCTTTCCCTAATCCCCGTTGCTTTTTACATTTTCTACGTCTATCCCGTTCGCTGTCTTTATTTCGCTGTCTCTTCTTTTAATTATTTCTCGTCTTTCCTCAGCGCAGTCGTTTTTTAAATTCTCTTTCTACGTCTCTTTTAGTTCGCGGTCCCTATTTCCTCATTTTTCTCTTCCTTTCCCAAATCCCCCACGCTTTTTACATGTTCTTTCGACGCCCACTTTTATGCCCTTTGCTGGGTTTTTAAAATTATTTCTTGTCGTTCCTTAGTGCCCTCGCTTTTTAAATTTTCTTTCTGCATCTCTGTTTCACTTTGCTGTTCCGATGTCATAATTTTTTCCTTTATTTCCCTAATGCCTACCGTGTTTGACAAGTTGTTTCTATGCCTGCTTTTATTCCCTTTGCTGTCCTTTTTTACTATTTCTTCTCTGCCTTCTGTGCCATCGCTGTATAGGTTTTCTTTCTAGGTCTCTGTTGTCGTTTGCCGGTGCTATTTTTAAATCTTTTTCCCTATTTCCTTAATCACCGTTGCTTTTAAAATTTGCTGTCTACTTCCATCCCGTTTGCAGTCTTTTTTTGTCTGCCTTTCTTTTTTAATTATTTCTTGTCTTTCCTTCGTGCCCTCGCTTTTTGAATTTTCTGTCTCTGTCTGCTCTTGAAATGTTCTTTCTGTGCCTACTTTTATTCCCTTTGCTGTCTTTTTTTCCCATTATTTCTTCTCTGCCTTCTGTGCCATCGCTTTTTAGAGCTTCTTTCTGCGTCTTCGTTGTAGTTTGCCGTCGCTATGTTTTAAAGTTTTTCCTTATTTCCTTCATCCCCCTTGCTTTGAAAATTTTCTACGTTTATCTCGTTCGCTGTCTTTAGTTTTTAATTATTTTTCCTTGGTTTTCCTTAGTGCCATGGCTTTTTAGATTTTCTGTCGACGTCTCCGTTTTAGTTCGCCGTCGCCACTTTTAAATTTTTTCCTCGTTTCTTTAATCCCCGCGGCTTTTAACACTTTCTGTTTGACTTTTATGCCGTTCCCTGCCTTTATTCTTTAGTGATTTCTTCTCTTTCCTTAGTGCCGCCGCTTTTAAATTTTTCTCTCAACCTCTGTTTTAGTTTGCTCTCCCTGTTTGGTTTTTTTTTTTTCCCCTTTCCCCTCCCTCCAATTCCCATCGCTTTTAAAATGTGTTTTCTACGCCTACTTTTTTTCCCTTCGATATCTTTCTTTCTAATTATTTCTTGTCTTTCCTTAGTGCCGTTGCCTTTTAGATTTTCTGTCCATGTCTGAGTTTCAGTTTGCTTTCCCTCTCGTCCAGTTCTTTCCTCTATTAATCTCTTGGCTTTTTAAATTTTCTACCTCTCTCTCATTCACATTCTTTACTTTTAAAGTATTTTTTCTTGGTTTTCCTTAGTGCCCTTAGTTGCTTTTTAACTTTTCTGTCTACTTTTACTCTGTTTGCTGTCTTTTCAGTTATTTTTTCTTGGTTTGCCTCAGTGCCATCGCTTTTTAGATTTTTTCCCTACCTACCTGTTTTAGGTCAATGTTGCTACGCTTCAATTTCTTCCTTATTTCCCTAATCCTATTTGCTTCTAAAATTTTCCGTCTGCTTTTATTCCGTTCGCTGTCTTTATTTTTTAGTTATTTCTTGTCTTTGTTAGCACCGTGGCTTTTCAAATTTTCTTTCTACATCTCTTTTAGTTCGCTGTCCCGGCTTTTAAATTCTTTTGGTTTCTTTCCCTAATCCCCGTTGCTTTTTACATTTTCTACGTCTATCCCGTTCACTGTCTTTATTTCGCTGTCTCTTCTTTTAATTATTTCTCGTCTTTCCTCAGCGCAGTCGTTTTTTAAATTCTCTTTCTACGTCTCTTTTAGTTCGCGGTCCCTATTTCCTCATTTTTCTCTTCCTTTCCCAAATCCCCCACGCTTTTTACATGTTCTTTCGACGCCCACTTTTATGCCCTTTGCTGGGTTTTTAAAATTATTTCTTGTCGTTCCTTAGTGCCCTCGCTTTTTAAATTTTCTTTCTGCATCTCTGTTTCACTTTGCTGTTCCGATGTCATAATTTTTTCCTGTATTTCCCTAATGCCTACCGTGTTTGACAAGTTGTTTCTATGCCTGCTTTTATTCCCTTTGCTGTCCTTTTTTACTATTTCTTCTCTGCCTTCTGTGCCATCGCTGTATAGGTTTTCTTTCTAGGTCTCTGTTGTCGTTTGCCGGTGCTATTTTTAAATCTTTTTCCCTATTTCCTTAATCACCGTTGCTTTTAAAATTTGCTGTCTACTTCCATCCCGTTTGCAGTCTTTTTTTTGTCTGCCTTTCTTTTTTAATTATTTCTTGTCTTTCCTTCGTGCCCTCGCTTTTTGAATTTTCTGTCTCTGTCTGCTCTTGAAATGTTCTTTCTGTGCCTACTTTTATTCCCTTTGCTGTCTTTTTTTCCCATTATTTCTTCTCTGCCTTCTGTGCCATCGCTTTTTAGAGCTTCTTTCTGCGTCTTCGTTGTAGTTTGCCGTCGCTATGTTTTAAAGTTTTTCCTTATTTCCTTCATCCCCCTTGCTTTGAAAATTTTCTACGTTTATCTCGTTCGCTGTCTTTAGTTTTTAATTATTTTTCCTTGGTTTTCCTTAGTGCCATGGCTTTTTAGATTTTCTGTCGACGTCTCCGTTTTAGTTCGCCGTCGCCACTTTTAAATTTTTTCCTCGTTTCTTTAATCCCCGCGGCTTTTAACACTTTCTGTTTGACTTTTATGCCGTTCCCTGCCTTTATTCTTTAGTGATTTCTTCTCTTTCCTTAGTGCCGCCGCTTTTAAATTTTTCTCTCAACCTCTGTTTTAGTTTGCTCTCCCTGTTTGGTTTTTTTTTTTTCCCCTTTCCCCTCCCTCCAATTCCCATCGCTTTTAAAATGTGTTTTCTACGCCTACTTTTTTTCCCTTCGATATCTTTCTTTCTAATTATTTCTTGTCTTTCCTTAGTGCCGTTGCCTTTTAGATTTTCTGTCCATGTCTGAGTTTCAGTTTGCTTTCCCTCTCGTCCAGTTCTTTCCTCTATTAATCTCTTGGCTTTTTAAATTTTCTACCTCTCTCTCATTCACATTCTTTACTTTTAAAGTATTTTTTCTTGGTTTTCCTTAGTGCCCTTAGTTGCTTTTTAACTTTTCTGTCTACTTTTACTCTGTTTGCTGTCTTTTCAGTTATTTTTTCTTGGTTTGCCTCAGTGCCATCGCTTTTTAGATTTTTTCCCTACCTACCTGTTTTAGGTCAATGTTGCTACGCTTCAATTTCTTCCTTATTTCCCTAATCCTATTTGCTTCTAAAATTTTCCGTCTGCTTTTATTCCGTTCGCTGTCTTTATTTTTTAGTTATTTCTTGTCTTTGTTAGCGCCGTGGCTTTTCAAATTTTCTTTCTACATCTCTTTTAGTTCGCTGTCCCGGCTTTTAAATTCTTTTGGTTTCTTTCCCTAATCCCCGTTGCTTTTTACATTTTCTACGTCTATCCCGTTCGCTGTCTTTATTTCGCTGTCTCTTCTTTTAATTATTTCTCGTCTTTCCTCAGCGCAGTCGTTTTTTAAATTCTCTTTCTACGTCTCTTTTAGTTCGCGGTCCCTATTTCCTCATTTTTCTCTTCCTTTCCCAAATCCCCCACGCTTTTTACATGTTCTTTCGACGCCCACTTTTATGCCCTTTGCTGGGTTTTTAAAATTATTTCTTGTCGTTCCTTAGTGCCCTCGCTTTTTAAATTTTCTTTCTGCATCTCTGTTTCACTTTGCTGTTCCGATGTCATAATTTTTTCCTTTATTTCCCTAATGCCTACCGTGTTTGACAAGTTGTTTCTATGCCTGCTTTTATTCCCTTTGCTGTCCTTTTTTACTATTTCTTCTCTGCCTTCTGTGCCATCGCTGTATAGGTTTTCTTTCTAGGTCTCTGTTGTCGTTTGCCGGTGCTATTTTTAAATCTTTTTCCCTATTTCCTTAATCACCGTTGCTTTTAAAATTTGCTGTCTACTTCCATCCCGTTTGCAGTCTTTTTTTTGTCTGCCTTTCTTTTTTAATTATTTCTTGTCTTTCCTTCGTGCCCTCGCTTTTTGAATTTTCTGTCTCTGTCTGCTCTTGAAATGTTCTTTCTGTGCCTACTTTTATTCCCTTTGCTGTCTTTTTTTCCCATTATTTCTTCTCTGCCTTCTGTGCCATCGCTTTTTAGAGCTTCTTTCTGCGTCTTCGTTGTAGTTTGCCGTCGCTATGTTTTAAAGTTTTTCCTTATTTCCTTCATCCCCCTTGCTTTGAAAATTTTCTACGTTTATCTCGTTCGCTGTCTTTAGTTTTTAATTATTTTTCCTTGGTTTTCCTTAGTGCCATGGCTTTTTAGATTTTCTGTCGACGTCTCCGTTTTAGTTCGCCGTCGCCACTTTTAAATTTTTTCCTCGTTTCTTTAATCCCCGCGGCTTTTAACACTTTCTGTTTGACTTTTATGCCGTTCCCTGCCTTTATTCTTTAGTGATTTCTTCTCTTTCCTTAGTGCCGCCGCTTTTAAATTTTTCTCTCAACCTCTGTTTTAGTTTGCTCTCCCTGTTTGGTTTTTTTTTTTTCCCCTTTCCCCTCCCTCCAATTCCCATCGCTTTTAAAATGTGTTTTCTACGCCTACTTTTTTTCCCTTCGATATCTTTCTTTCTAATTATTTCTTGTCTTTCCTTAGTGCCGTTGCCTTTTAGATTTTCTGTCCATGTCTGAGTTTCAGTTTGCTTTCCCTCTCGTCCAGTTCTTTCCTCTATTAATCTCTTGGCTTTTTAAATTTTCTACCTCTCTCTCATTCACATTCTTTACTTTTAAAGTATTTTTTCTTGGTTTTCCTTAGTGCCCTTAGTTGCTTTTTAACTTTTCTGTCTACTTTTACTCTGTTTGCTGTCTTTTCAGTTATTTTTTCTTGGTTTGCCTCAGTGCCATCGCTTTTTAGATTTTTTCCCTACCTACCTGTTTTAGGTCAATGTTGCTACGCTTCAATTTCTTCCTTATTTCCCTAATCCTATTTGCTTCTAAAATTTTCCGTCTGCTTTTATTCCGTTCGCTGTCTTTATTTTTTAGTTATTTCTTGTCTTTGTTAGCGCCGTGGCTTTTCAAATTTTCTTTCTACATCTCTTTTAGTTCGCTGTCCCGGCTTTTAAATTCTTTTGGTTTCTTTCCCTAATCCCCGTTGCTTTTTACATTTTCTACGTCTATCCCGTTCGCTGTCTTTATTTCGCTGTCTCTTCTTTTAATTATTTCTCGTCTTTCCTCAGCGCAGTCGTTTTTTAAATTCTCTTTCTACGTCTCTTTTAGTTCGCGGTCCCTATTTCCTCATTTTTCTCTTCCTTTCCCAAATCCCCCACGCTTTTTACATGTTCTTTCGACGCCCACTTTTATGCCCTTTGCTGGGTTTTTAAAATTATTTCTTGTCGTTCCTTAGTGCCCTCGCTTTTTAAATTTTCTTTCTGCATCTCTGTTTCACTTTGCTGTTCCGATGTCATAATTTTTTCCTGTATTTCCCTAATGCCTACCGTGTTTGACAAGTTGTTTCTATGCCTGCTTTTATTCCCTTTGCTGTCCTTTTTTACTATTTCTTCTCTGCCTTCTGTGCCATCGCTGTATAGGTTTTCTTTCTAGGTCTCTGTTGTCGTTTGCCGGTGCTATTTTTAAATCTTTTTCCCTATTTCCTTAATCACCGTTGCTTTTAAAATTTGCTGTCTACTTCCATCCCGTTTGCAGTCTTTTTTTTGTCTGCCTTTCTTTTTTAATTATTTCTTGTCTTTCCTTCGTGCCCTCGCTTTTTGAATTTTCTGTCTCTGTCTGCTCTTGAAATGTTCTTTCTGTGCCTACTTTTATTCCCTTTGCTGTCTTTTTTTCCCATTATTTCTTCTCTGCCTTCTGTGCCATCGCTTTTTAGAGCTTCTTTCTGCGTCTTCGTTGTAGTTTGCCGTCGCTATTTTTTAAAGTTTTTCCTTATTTCCTTCATCCCCCTTGCTTTGAAAATTTTCTACGTTTATCTCGTTCGCTGTCTTTAGTTTTTAATTATTTTTCCTTGGTTTTCCTTAGTGCCATGGCTTTTTAGATTTTCTGTCGACGTCTCCGTTTTAGTTCGCCGTCGCCACTTTTAAATTTTTTCCTCGTTTCTTTAATCCCCGCGGCTTTTAACACTTTCTGTTTGACTTTTATGCCGTTCCCTGCCTTTATTCTTTAGTGATTTCTTCTCTTTCCTTAGTGCCGCCGCTTTTAAATTTTTCTCTCAACCTCTGTTTTAGTTTGCTCTCCCTGTTTGGTTTTTTTTTTTTCCCCTTTCCCCTCCCTCCAATTCCCATTGCTTTTAAAATGTGTTTTCTACGCCTACTTTTTTTCCCTTCGATATCTTTCTTTCTAATTATTTCTTGTCTTTCCTTAGTGCCGTTGCCTTTTAGATTTTCTGTCCATGTCTGAGTTTCAGTTTGCTTTCCCTCTCGTCCAGTTCTTTCCTCTATTAATCTCTTGGCTTTTTAAATTTTCTACCTCTCTCTCATTCACATTCTTTACTTTTAAAGTATTTTTTCTTGGTTTTCCTTAGTGCCCTTAGTTGCTTTTTAACTTTTCTGTCTACTTTTACTCTGTTTGCTGTCTTTTCAGTTATTTTTTCTTGGTTTGCCTCAGTGCCATCGCTTTTTAGATTTTTTCCCTACCTACCTGTTTTAGGTCAATGTTGCTACGCTTCAATGTCTTCCTTATTTCCCTAATCCTATTTGCTTCTAAAATTTTCCGTCTGCTTTTATTCCGTTCGCTGTCTTTATTTTTTAGTTATTTCTTGTCTTTGTTAGCGCCGTGGCTTTTCAAATTTTCTTTCTACATCTCTTTTAGTTCGCTGTCCCGGCTTTTAAATTCTTTTGGTTTCTTTCCCTAATCCCCGTTGCTTTTTACATTTTCTACGTCTATCCCGTTCGCTGTCTTTATTTCGCTGTCTCTTCTTTTAATTATTTCTCGTCTTTCCTCAGCGCAGTCGTTTTTTAAATTCTCTTTCTACGTCTCTTTTAGTTCGCGGTCCCTATTTCCTCATTTTTCTCTTCCTTTCCCAAATCCCCCACGCTTTTTACATGTTCTTTCGACGCCCACTTTTATGCCCTTTGCTGGGTTTTTAAAATTATTTCTTGTCGTTCCTTAGTGCCCTCGCTTTTTAAATTTTCTTTCTGCATCTCTGTTTCACTTTGCTGTTCCGATGTCATAATTTTTTCCTTTATTTCCCTAATGCCTACCGTGTTTGACAAGTTGTTTCTATGCCTGCTTTTATTCCCTTTGCTGTCCTTTTTTACTATTTCTTCTCTGCCTTCTGTGCCATCGCTGTATAGGTTTTCTTTCTAGGTCTCTGTTGTCGTTTGCCGGTGCTATTTTTAAATCTTTTTCCCTATTTCCTTAATCACCGTTGCTTTTAAAATTTGCTGTCTACTTCCATCCCGTTTGCAGTCTTTTTTTTGTCTGCCTTTCTTTTTTAATTATTTCTTGTCTTTCCTTCGTGCCCTCGCTTTTTGAATTTTCTGTCTCTGTCTGCTCTTGAAATGTTCTTTCTGTGCCTACTTTTATTCCCTTTGCTGTCTTTTTTTCCCATTATTTCTTCTCTGCCTTCTGTGCCATCGCTTTTTAGAGCTTCTTTCTGCGTCTTCGTTGTAGTTTGCCGTCGCTATGTTTTAAAGTTTTTCCTTATTTCCTTCATCCCCCTTGCTTTGAAAATTTTCTACGTTTATCTCGTTCGCTGTCTTTAGTTTTTAATTATTTTTCCTTGGTTTTCCTTAGTGCCATGGCTTTTTAGATTTTCTGTCGACGTCTCCGTTTTAGTTCGCCGTCGCCACTTTTAAATTTTTTCCTCGTTTCTTTAATCCCCGCGGCTTTTAACACTTTCTGTTTGACTTTTATGCCGTTCCCTGCCTTTATTCTTTAGTGATTTCTTCTCTTTCCTTAGTGCCGCCGCTTTTAAATTTTTCTCTCAACCTCTGTTTTAGTTTGCTCTCCCTGTTTGGTTTTTTTTTTTTCCCCTTTCCCCTCCCTCCAATTCCCATCGCTTTTAAAATGTGTTTTCTACGCCTACTTTTTTTCCCTTCGATATCTTTCTTTCTAATTATTTCTTGTCTTTCCTTAGTGCCGTTGCCTTTTAGATTTTCTGTCCATGTCTGAGTTTCAGTTTGCTTTCCCTCTCGTCCAGTTCTTTCCTCTATTAATCTCTTGGCTTTTTAAATTTTCTACCTCTCTCTCATTCACATTCTTTACTTTTAAAGTATTTTTTCTTGGTTTTCCTTAGTGCCCTTAGTTGCTTTTTAACTTTTCTGTCTACTTTTACTCTGTTTGCTGTCTTTTCAGTTATTTTTTCTTGGTTTGCCTCAGTGCCATCGCTTTTTAGATTTTTTCCCTACCTACCTGTTTTAGGTCAATGTTGCTACGCTTCAATTTCTTCCTTATTTCCCTAATCCTATTTGCTTCTAAAATTTTCCGTCTGCTTTTATTCCGTTCGCTGTCTTTATTTTTTAGTTATTTCTTGTCTTTGTTAGCGCCGTGGCTTTTCAAATTTTCTTTCTACATCTCTTTTAGTTCGCTGTCCCGGCTTTTAAATTCTTTTGGTTTCTTTCCCTAATCCCCGTTGCTTTTTACATTTTCTACGTCTATCCCGTTCGCTGTCTTTATTTCGCTGTCTCTTCTTTTAATTATTTCTCGTCTTTCCTCAGCGCAGTCGTTTTTTAAATTCTCTTTCTACGTCTCTTTTAGTTCGCGGTCCCTATTTCCTCATTTTTCTCTTCCTTTCCCAAATCCCCCACGCTTTTTACATGTTCTTTCGACGCCCACTTTTATGCCCTTTGCTGGGTTTTTAAAATTATTTCTTGTCGTTCCTTAGTGCCCTCGCTTTTTAAATTTTCTTTCTGCATCTCTGTTTCACTTTGCTGTTCCGATGTCATAATTTTTTCCTGTATTTCCCTAATGCCTACCGTGTTTGACAAGTTGTTTCTATGCCTGCTTTTATTCCCTTTGCTGTCCTTTTTTACTATTTCTTCTCTGCCTTCTGTGCCATCGCTGTATAGGTTTTCTTTCTAGGTCTCTGTTGTCGTTTGCCGGTGCTATTTTTAAATCTTTTTCCCTATTTCCTTAATCACCGTTGCTTTTAAAATTTGCTGTCTACTTCCATCCCGTTTGCAGTCTTTTTTTTGTCTGCCTTTCTTTTTTAATTATTTCTTGTCTTTCCTTCGTGCCCTCGCTTTTTGAATTTTCTGTCTCTGTCTGCTCTTGAAATGTTCTTTCTGTGCCTACTTTTATTCCCTTTGCTGTCTTTTTTTCCCATTATTTCTTCTCTGCCTTCTGTGCCATCGCTTTTTAGAGCTTCTTTCTGCGTCTTCGTTGTAGTTTGCCGTCGCTATGTTTTAAAGTTTTTCCTTATTTCCTTCATCCCCCTTGCTTTGAAAATTTTCTACGTTTATCTCGTTCGCTGTCTTTAGTTTTTAATTATTTTTCCTTGGTTTTCCTTAGTGCCATGGCTTTTTAGATTTTCTGTCGACGTCTCCGTTTTAGTTCGCCGTCGCCACTTTTAAATTTTTTCCTCGTTTCTTTAATCCCCGCGGCTTTTAACACTTTCTGTTTGACTTTTATGCCGTTCCCTGCCTTTATTCTTTAGTGATTTCTTCTCTTTCCTTAGTGCCGCCGCTTTTAAATTTTTCTCTCAACCTCTGTTTTAGTTTGCTCTCCCTGTTTGGTTTTTTTTTTTTCCCCTTTCCCCTCCCTCCAATTCCCATCGCTTTTAAAATGTGTTTTCTACGCCTACTTTTTTTCCCTTCGATATCTTTCTTTCTAATTATTTCTTGTCTTTCCTTAGTGCCGTTGCCTTTTAGATTTTCTGTCCATGTCTGAGTTTCAGTTTGCTTTCCCTCTCGTCCAGTTCTTTCCTCTATTAATCTCTTGGCTTTTTAAATTTTCTACCTCTCTCTCATTCACATTCTTTACTTTTAAAGTATTTTTTCTTGGTTTTCCTTAGTGCCCTTAGTTGCTTTTTAACTTTTCTGTCTACTTTTACTCTGTTTGCTGTCTTTTCAGTTATTTTTTCTTGGTTTGCCTCAGTGCCATCGCTTTTTAGATTTTTTCCCTACCTACCTGTTTTAGGTCAATGTTGCTACGCTTCAATTTCTTCCTTATTTCCCTAATCCTATTTGCTTCTAAAATTTTCCGTCTGCTTTTATTCCGTTCGCTGTCTTTATTTTTTAGTTATTTCTTGTCTTTGTTAGCGCCGTGGCTTTTCAAATTTTCTTTCTACATCTCTTTTAGTTCGCTGTCCCGGCTTTTAAATTCTTTTGGTTTCTTTCCCTAATCCCCGTTGCTTTTTACATTTTCTACGTCTATCCCGTTCGCTGTCTTTATTTCGCTGTCTCTTCTTTTAATTATTTCTCGTCTTTCCTCAGCGCAGTCGTTTTTTAAATTCTCTTTCTACGTCTCTTTTAGTTCGCGGTCCCTATTTCCTCATTTTTCTCTTCCTTTCCCAAATCCCCCACGCTTTTTACATGTTCTTTCGACGCCCACTTTTATGCCCTTTGCTGGGTTTTTAAAATTATTTCTTGTCGTTCCTTAGTGCCCTCGCTTTTTAAATTTTCTTTCTGCATCTCTGTTTCACTTTGCTGTTCCGATGTCATAATTTTTTCCTGTATTTCCCTAATGCCTACCGTGTTTGACAAGTTGTTTCTATGCCTGCTTTTATTCCCTTTGCTGTCCTTTTTTACTATTTCTTCTCTGCCTTCTGTGCCATCGCTGTATAGGTTTTCTTTCTAGGTCTCTGTTGTCGTTTGCCGGTGCTATTTTTAAATCTTTTTCCCTATTTCCTTAATCACCGTTGCTTTTAAAATTTGCTGTCTACTTCCATCCCGTTTGCAGTCTTTTTTTTGTCTGCCTTTCTTTTTTAATTATTTCTTGTCTTTCCTTCGTGCCCTCGCTTTTTGAATTTTCTGTCTCTGTCTGCTCTTGAAATGTTCTTTCTGTGCCTACTTTTATTCCCTTTGCTGTCTTTTTTTCCCATTATTTCTTCTCTGCCTTCTGTGCCATCGCTTTTTAGAGCTTCTTTCTGCGTCTTCGTTGTAGTTTGCCGTCGCTATGTTTTAAAGTTTTTCCTTATTTCCTTCATCCCCCTTGCTTTGAAAATTTTCTACGTTTATCTCGTTCGCTGTCTTTAGTTTTTAATTATTTTTCCTTGGTTTTCCTTAGTGCCATGGCTTTTTAGATTTTCTGTCGACGTCTCCGTTTTAGTTCGCCGTCGCCACTTTTAAATTTTTTCCTCGTTTCTTTAATCCCCGCGGCTTTTAACACTTTCTGTTTGACTTTTATGCCGTTCCCTGCCTTTATTCTTTAATGATTTCTTCTCTTTCCTTAGTGCCGCCGCTTTTAAATTTTTCTCTCAACCTCTGTTTTAGTTTGCTCTCCCTGTTTGGTTTTTTTTTTTTCCCCTTTCCCCTCCCTCCAATTCCCATCGCTTTTAAAATGTGTTTTCTACGCCTACTTTTTTTCCCTTCGATATCTTTCTTTCTAATTATTTCTTGTCTTTCCTTAGTGCCGTTGCCTTTTAGATTTTCTGTCCATGTCTGAGTTTCAGTTTGCTTTCCCTCTCGTCCAGTTCTTTCCTCTATTAATCTCTTGGCTTTTTAAATTTTCTACCTCTCTCTCATTCACATTCTTTACTTTTAAAGTATTTTTTCTTGGTTTTCCTTAGTGCCCTTAGTTGCTTTTTAACTTTTCTGTCTACTTTTACTCTGTTTGCTGTCTTTTCAGTTATTTTTTCTTGGTTTGCCTCAGTGCCATCGCTTTTTAGATTTTTTCCCTACCTACCTGTTTTAGGTCAATGTTGCTACGCTTCAATTTCTTCCTTATTTCCCTAATCCTATTTGCTTCTAAAATTTTCCGTCTGCTTTTATTCCGTTCGCTGTCTTTATTTTTTAGTTATTTCTTGTCTTTGTTAGCGCCGTGGCTTTTCAAATTTTCTTTCTACATCTCTTTTAGTTCGCTGTCCCGGCTTTTAAATTCTTTTGGTTTCTTTCCCTAATCCCCGTTGCTTTTTACATTTTCTACGTCTATCCCGTTCGCTGTCTTTATTTCGCTGTCTCTTCTTTTAATTATTTCTCGTCTTTCCTCAGCGCAGTCGTTTTTTAAATTCTCTTTCTACGTCTCTTTTAGTTCGCGGTCCCTATTTCCTCATTTTTCTCTTCCTTTCCCAAATCCCCCACGCTTTTTACATGTTCTTTCGACGCCCACTTTTATGCCCTTTGCTGGGTTTTTAAAATTATTTCTTGTCGTTCCTTAGTGCCCTCGCTTTTTAAATTTTCTTTCTGCATCTCTGTTTCACTTTGCTGTTCCGATGTCATAATTTTTTCCTGTATTTCCCTAATGCCTACCGTGTTTGACAAGTTGTTTCTATGCCTGCTTTTATTCCCTTTGCTGTCCTTTTTTACTATTTCTTCTCTGCCTTCTGTGCCATCGCTGTATAGGTTTTCTTTCTAGGTCTCTGTTGTCGTTTGCCGGTGCTATTTTTAAATCTTTTTCCCTATTTCCTTAATCACCGTTGCTTTTAAAATTTGCTGTCTACTTCCATCCCGTTTGCAGTCTTTTTTTTGTCTGCCTTTCTTTTTTAATTATTTCTTGTCTTTCCTTCGTGCCCTCGCTTTTTGAATTTTCTGTCTCTGTCTGCTCTTGAAATGTTCTTTCTGTGCCTACTTTTATTCCCTTTGCTGTCTTTTTTTCCCATTATTTCTTCTCTGCCTTCTGTGCCATCGCTTTTTAGAGCTTCTTTCTGCGTCTTCGTTGTAGTTTGCCGTCGCTATGTTTTAAAGTTTTTCCTTATTTCCTTCATCCCCCTTGCTTTGAAAATTTTCTACGTTTATCTCGTTCGCTGTCTTTAGTTTTTAATTATTTTTCCTTGGTTTTCCTTAGTGCCATGGCTTTTTAGATTTTCTGTCGACGTCTCCGTTTTAGTTCGCCGTCGCCACTTTTAAATTTTTTCCTCGTTTCTTTAATCCCCGCGGCTTTTAACACTTTCTGTTTGACTTTTATGCCGTTCCCTGCCTTTATTCTTTAGTGATTTCTTCTCTTTCCTTAGTGCCGCCGCTTTTAAATTTTTCTCTCAACCTCTGTTTTAGTTTGCTCTCCCTGTTTGGTTTTTTTTTTTTCCCCTTTCCCCTCCCTCCAATTCCCATCGCTTTTAAAATGTGTTTTCTACGCCTACTTTTTTTCCCTTCGATATCTTTCTTTCTAATTATTTCTTGTCTTTCCTTAGTGCCGTTGCCTTTTAGATTTTCTGTCCATGTCTGAGTTTCAGTTTGCTTTCCCTCTCGTCCAGTTCTTTCCTCTATTAATCTCTTGGCTTTTTAAATTTTCTACCTCTCTCTCATTCACATTCTTTACTTTTAAAGTATTTTTTCTTGGTTTTCCTTAGTGCCCTTAGTTGCTTTTTAACTTTTCTGTCTACTTTTACTCTGTTTGCTGTCTTTTCAGTTATTTTTTCTTGGTTTGCCTCAGTGCCATCGCTTTTTAGATTTTTTCCCTACCTACCTGTTTTAGGTCAATGTTGCTACGCTTCAATTTCTTCCTTATTTCCCTAATCCTATTTGCTTCTAAAATTTTCCGTCTGCTTTTATTCCGTTCGCTGTCTTTATTTTTTAGTTATTTCTTGTCTTTGTTAGCGCCGTGGCTTTTCAAATTTTCTTTCTACATCTCTTTTAGTTCGCTGTCCCGGCTTTTAAATTCTTTTGGTTTCTTTCCCTAATCCCCGTTGCTTTTTACATTTTCTACGTCTATCCCGTTCGCTGTCTTTATTTCGCTGTCTCTTCTTTTAATTATTTCTCGTCTTTCCTCAGCGCAGTCGTTTTTTAAATTCTCTTTCTACGTCTCTTTTAGTTCGCGGTCCCTATTTCCTCATTTTTCTCTTCCTTTCCCAAATCCCCCACGCTTTTTACATGTTCTTTCGACGCCCACTTTTATGCCCTTTGCTGGGTTTTTAAAATTATTTCTTGTCGTTCCTTAGTGCCCTCGCTTTTTAAATTTTCTTTCTGCATCTCTGTTTCACTTTGCTGTTCCGATGTCATAATTTTTTCCTGTATTTCCCTAATGCCTACCGTGTTTGACAAGTTGTTTCTATGCCTGCTTTTATTCCCTTTGCTGTCCTTTTTTACTATTTCTTCTCTGCCTTCTGTGCCATCGCTGTATAGGTTTTCTTTCTAGGTCTCTGTTGTCGTTTGCCGGTGCTATTTTTAAATCTTTTTCCCTATTTCCTTAATCACCGTTGCTTTTAAAATTTGCTGTCTACTTCCATCCCGTTTGCAGTCTTTTTTTTGTCTGCCTTTCTTTTTTAATTATTTCTTGTCTTTCCTTCGTGCCCTCGCTTTTTGAATTTTCTGTCTCTGTCTGCTCTTGAAATGTTCTTTCTGTGCCTACTTTTATTCCCTTTGCTGTCTTTTTTTCCCATTATTTCTTCTCTGCCTTCTGTGCCATCGCTTTTTAGAGCTTCTTTCTGCGTCTTCGTTGTAGTTTGCCGTCGCTATTTTTTAAAGTTTTTCCTTATTTCCTTCATCCCCCTTGCTTTGAAAATTTTCTACGTTTATCTCGTTCGCTGTCTTTAGTTTTTAATTATTTTTCCTTGGTTTTCCTTAGTGCCATGGCTTTTTAGATTTTCTGTCGACGTCTCCGTTTTAGTTCGCCGTCGCCACTTTTAAATTTTTTCCTCGTTTCTTTAATCCCCGCGGCTTTTAACACTTTCTGTTTGACTTTTATGCCGTTCCCTGCCTTTATTCTTTAGTGATTTCTTCTCTTTCCTTAGTGCCGCCGCTTTTAAATTTTTCTCTCAACCTCTGTTTTAGTTTGCTCTCCCTGTTTGGTTTTTTTTTTTTCCCCTTTCCCCTCCCTCCAATTCCCATCGCTTTTAAAATGTGTTTTCTACGCCTACTTTTTTTCCCTTCGATATCTTTCTTTCTAATTATTTCTTGTCTTTCCTTAGTGCCGTTGCCTTTTAGATTTTCTGTCCATGTCTGAGTTTCAGTTTGCTTTCCCTCTCGTCCAGTTCTTTCCTCTATTAATCTCTTGGCTTTTTAAATTTTCTACCTCTCTCTCATTCACATTCTTTACTTTTAAAGTATTTTTTCTTGGTTTTCCTTAGTGCCCTTAGTTGCTTTTTAACTTTTCTGTCTACTTTTACTCTGTTTGCTGTCTTTTCAGTTATTTTTTCTTGGTTTGCCTCAGTGCCATCGCTTTTTAGATTTTTTCCCTACCTACCTGTTTTAGGTCAATGTTGCTACGCTTCAATTTCTTCCTTATTTCCCTAATCCTATTTGCTTCTAAAATTTTCCGTCTGCTTTTATTCCGTTCGCTGTCTTTATTTTTTAGTTATTTCTTGTCTTTGTTAGCGCCGTGGCTTTTCAAATTTTCTTTCTACATCTCTTTTAGTTCGCTGTCCCGGCTTTTAAATTCTTTTGGTTTCTTTCCCTAATCCCCGTTGCTTTTTACATTTTCTACGTCTATCCCGTTCGCTGTCTTTATTTCGCTGTCTCTTCTTTTAATTATTTCTCGTCTTTCCTCAGCGCAGTCGTTTTTTAAATTCTCTTTCTACGTCTCTTTTAGTTCGCGGTCCCTATTTCCTCATTTTTCTCTTCCTTTCCCAAATCCCCCACGCTTTTTACATGTTCTTTCGACGCCCACTTTTATGCCCTTTGCTGGGTTTTTAAAATTATTTCTTGTCGTTCCTTAGTGCCCTCGCTTTTTAAATTTTCTTTCTGCATCTCTGTTTCACTTTGCTGTTCCGATGTCATAATTTTTTCCTGTATTTCCCTAATGCCTACCGTGTTTGACAAGTTGTTTCTATGCCTGCTTTTATTCCCTTTGCTGTCCTTTTTTACTATTTCTTCTCTGCCTTCTGTGCCATCGCTGTATAGGTTTTCTTTCTAGGTCTCTGTTGTCGTTTGCCGGTGCTATTTTTAAATCTTTTTCCCTATTTCCTTAATCACCGTTGCTTTTAAAATTTGCTGTCTACTTCCATCCCGTTTGCAGTCTTTTTTTTGTCTGCCTTTCTTTTTTAATTATTTCTTGTCTTTCCTTCGTGCCCTCGCTTTTTGAATTTTCTGTCTCTGTCTGCTCTTGAAATGTTCTTTCTGTGCCTACTTTTATTCCCTTTGCTGTCTTTTTTTCCCATTATTTCTTCTCTGCCTTCTGTGCCATCGCTTTTTAGAGCTTCTTTCTGCGTCTTCGTTGTAGTTTGCCGTCGCTATGTTTTAAAGTTTTTCCTTATTTCCTTCATCCCCCTTGCTTTGAAAATTTTCTACGTTTATCTCGTTCGCTGTCTTTAGTTTTTAATTATTTTTCCTTGGTTTTCCTTAGTGCCATGGCTTTTTAGATTTTCTGTCGACGTCTCCGTTTTAGTTCGCCGTCGCCACTTTTAAATTTTTTCCTCGTTTCTTTAATCCCCGCGGCTTTTAACACTTTCTGTTTGACTTTTATGCCGTTCCCTGCCTTTATTCTTTAGTGATTTCTTCTCTTTCCTTAGTGCCGCCGCTTTTAAATTTTTCTCTCAACCTCTGTTTTAGTTTGCTCTCCCTGTTTGGTTTTTTTTTTTTCCCCTTTCCCCTCCCTCCAATTCCCATCGCTTTTAAAATGTGTTTTCTACGCCTACTTTTTTTCCCTTCGATATCTTTCTTTCTAATTATTTCTTGTCTTTCCTTAGTGCCGTTGCCTTTTAGATTTTCTGTCCATGTCTGAGTTTCAGTTTGCTTTCCCTCTCGTCCAGTTCTTTCCTCTATTAATCTCTTGGCTTTTTAAATTTTCTACCTCTCTCTCATTCACATTCTTTACTTTTAAAGTATTTTTTCTTGGTTTTCCTTAGTGCCCTTAGTTGCTTTTTAACTTTTCTGTCTACTTTTACTCTGTTTGCTGTCTTTTCAGTTATTTTTTCTTGGTTTGCCTCAGTGCCATCGCTTTTTAGATTTTTTCCCTACCTACCTGTTTTAGGTCAATGTTGCTACGCTTCAATTTCTTCCTTATTTCCCTAATCCTATTTGCTTCTAAAATTTTCCGTCTGCTTTTATTCCGTTCGCTGTCTTTATTTTTTAGTTATTTCTTGTCTTTGTTAGCGCCGTGGCTTTTCAAATTTTCTTTCTACATCTCTTTTAGTTCGCTGTCCCGGCTTTTAAATTCTTTTGGTTTCTTTCCCTAATCCCCGTTGCTTTTTACATTTTCTACGTCTATCCCGTTCGCTGTCTTTATTTCGCTGTCTCTTCTTTTAATTATTTCTCGTCTTTCCTCAGCGCAGTCGTTTTTTAAATTCTCTTTCTACGTCTCTTTTAGTTCGCGGTCCCTATTTCCTCATTTTTCTCTTCCTTTCCCAAATCCCCCACGCTTTTTACATGTTCTTTCGACGCCCACTTTTATGCCCTTTGCTGGGTTTTTAAAATTATTTCTTGTCGTTCCTTAGTGCCCTCGCTTTTTAAATTTTCTTTCTGCATCTCTGTTTCACTTTGCTGTTCCGATGTCATAATTTTTTCCTGTATTTCCCTAATGCCTACCGTGTTTGACAAGTTGTTTCTATGCCTGCTTTTATTCCCTTTGCTGTCCTTTTTTACTATTTCTTCTCTGCCTTCTGTGCCATCGCTGTATAGGTTTTCTTTCTAGGTCTCTGTTGTCGTTTGCCGGTGCTATTTTTAAATCTTTTTCCCTATTTCCTTAATCACCGTTGCTTTTAAAATTTGCTGTCTACTTCCATCCCGTTTGCAGTCTTTTTTTTGTCTGCCTTTCTTTTTTAATTATTTCTTGTCTTTCCTTCGTGCCCTCGCTTTTTGAATTTTCTGTCTCTGTCTGCTCTTGAAATGTTCTTTCTGTGCCTACTTTTATTCCCTTTGCTGTCTTTTTTTCCCATTATTTCTTCTCTGCCTTCTGTGCCATCGCTTTTTAGAGCTTCTTTCTGCGTCTTCGTTGTAGTTTGCCGTCGCTATTTTTTAAAGTTTTTCCTTATTTCCTTCATCCCCCTTGCTTTGAAAATTTTCTACGTTTATCTCGTTCGCTGTCTTTAGTTTTTAATTATTTTTCCTTGGTTTTCCTTAGTGCCATGGCTTTTTAGATTTTCTGTCGACGTCTCCGTTTTAGTTCGCCGTCGCCACTTTTAAATTTTTTCCTCGTTTCTTTAATCCCCGCGGCTTTTAACACTTTCTGTTTGACTTTTATGCCGTTCCCTGCCTTTATTCTTTAGTGATTTCTTCTCTTTCCTTAGTGCCGCCGCTTTTAAATTTTTCTCTCAACCTCTGTTTTAGTTTGCTCTCCCTGTTTGGTTTTTTTTTTTTCCCCTTTCCCCTCCCTCCAATTCCCATCGCTTTTAAAATGTGTTTTCTACGCCTACTTTTTTTCCCTTCGATATCTTTCTTTCTAATTATTTCTTGTCTTTCCTTAGTGCCGTTGCCTTTTAGATTTTCTGTCCATGTCTGAGTTTCAGTTTGCTTTCCCTCTCGTCCAGTTCTTTCCTCTATTAATCTCTTGGCTTTTTAAATTTTCTACCTCTCTCTCATTCACATTCTTTACTTTTAAAGTATTTTTTCTTGGTTTTCCTTAGTGCCCTTAGTTGCTTTTTAACTTTTCTGTCTACTTTTACTCTGTTTGCTGTCTTTTCAGTTATTTTTTCTTGGTTTGCCTCAGTGCCATCGCTTTTTAGATTTTTTCCCTACCTACCTGTTTTAGGTCAATGTTGCTACGCTTCAATTTCTTCCTTATTTCCCTAATCCTATTTGCTTCTAAAATTTTCCGTCTGCTTTTATTCCGTTCGCTGTCTTTATTTTTTAGTTATTTCTTGTCTTTGTTAGCGCCGTGGCTTTTCAAATTTTCTTTCTACATCTCTTTTAGTTCGCTGTCCCGGCTTTTAAATTCTTTTGGTTTCTTTCCCTAATCCCCGTTGCTTTTTACATTTTCTACGTCTATCCCGTTCGCTGTCTTTATTTCGCTGTCTCTTCTTTTAATTATTTCTCGTCTTTCCTCAGCGCAGTCGTTTTTTAAATTCTCTTTCTACGTCTCTTTTAGTTCGCGGTCCCTATTTCCTCATTTTTCTCTTCCTTTCCCAAATCCCCCACGCTTTTTACATGTTCTTTCGACGCCCACTTTTATGCCCTTTGCTGGGTTTTTAAAATTATTTCTTGTCGTTCCTTAGTGCCCTCGCTTTTTAAATTTTCTTTCTGCATCTCTGTTTCACTTTGCTGTTCCGATGTCATAATTTTTTCCTGTATTTCCCTAATGCCTACCGTGTTTGACAAGTTGTTTCTATGCCTGCTTTTATTCCCTTTGCTGTCCTTTTTTACTATTTCTTCTCTGCCTTCTGTGCCATCGCTGTATAGGTTTTCTTTCTAGGTCTCTGTTGTCGTTTGCCGTTGCTATTTTTAAATCTTTTTCCCTATTTCCTTAATCACCGTTGCTTTTAAAATTTGCTGTCTACTTCCATCCCGTTTGCAGTCTTTTTTTTGTCTGCCTTTCTTTTTTAATTATTTCTTGTCTTTCCTTCGTGCCCTCGCTTTTTGAATTTTCTGTCTCTGTCTGCTCTTGAAATGTTCTTTCTGTGCCTACTTTTATTCCCTTTGCTGTCTTTTTTTCCCATTATTTCTTCTCTGCCTTCTGTGCCATCGCTTTTTAGAGCTTCTTTCTGCGTCTTCGTTGTAGTTTGCCGTCGCTATGTTTTAAAGTTTTTCCTTATTTCCTTCATCCCCCTTGCTTTGAAAATTTTCTACGTTTATCTCGTTCGCTGTCTTTAGTTTTTAATTATTTTTCCTTGGTTTTCCTTAGTGCCATGGCTTTTTAGATTTTCTGTTGACGTCTCCGTTTTAGTTCGCCGTCGCCACTTTTAAATTTTTTCCTCGTTTCTTTAATCCCCGCGGCTTTTAACACTTTCTGTTTGACTTTTATGCCGTTCCCTGCCTTTATTCTTTAGTGATTTCTTCTCTTTCCTTAGTGCCGCCGCTTTTAAATTTTTCTCTCAACCTCTGTTTTAGTTTGCTCTCCCTGTTTGGTTTTTTTTTTTTCCCCTTTCCCCTCCCTCCAATTCCCATCGCTTTTAAAATGTGTTTTCTACGCCTACTTTTTTTCCCTTCGATATCTTTCTTTCTAATTATTTCTTGTCTTTCCTTAGTGCCGTTGCCTTTTAGATTTTCTGTCCATGTCTGAGTTTCAGTTTGCTTTCCCTCTCGTCCAGTTCTTTCCTCTATTAATCTCTTGGCTTTTTAAATTTTCTACCTCTCTCTCATTCACATTCTTTACTTTTAAAGTATTTTTTCTTGGTTTTCCTTAGTGCCCTTAGTTGCTTTTTAACTTTTCTGTCTACTTTTACTCTGTTTGCTGTCTTTTCAGTTATTTTTTCTTGGTTTGCCTCAGTGCCATCGCTTTTTAGATTTTTTCCCTACCTACCTGTTTTAGGTCAATGTTGCTACGCTTCAATTTCTTCCTTATTTCCCTAATCCTATTTGCTTCTAAAATTTTCCGTCTGCTTTTATTCCGTTCGCTGTCTTTATTTTTTAGTTATTTCTTGTCTTTGTTAGCGCCGTGGCTTTTCAAATTTTCTTTCTACATCTCTTTTAGTTCGCTGTCCCGGCTTTTAAATTCTTTTGGTTTCTTTCCCTAATCCCCGTTGCTTTTTACATTTTCTACGTCTATCCCGTTCGCTGTCTTTATTTCGCTGTCTCTTCTTTTAATTATTTCTCGTCTTTCCTCAGCGCAGTCGTTTTTTAAATTCTCTTTCTACGTCTCTTTTAGTTCGCGGTCCCTATTTCCTCATTTTTCTCTTCCTTTCCCAAATCCCCCACGCTTTTTACATGTTCTTTCGACGCCCACTTTTATGCCCTTTGCTGGGTTTTTAAAATTATTTCTTGTCGTTCCTTAGTGCCCTCGCTTTTTAAATTTTCTTTCTGCATCTCTGTTTCACTTTGCTGTTCCGATGTCATAATTTTTTCCTGTATTTCCCTAATGCCTACCGTGTTTGACAAGTTGTTTCTATGCCTGCTTTTATTCCCTTTGCTGTCCTTTTTTACTATTTCTTCTCTGCCTTCTGTGCCATCGCTGTATAGGTTTTCTTTCTAGGTCTCTGTTGTCGTTTGCCGTTGCTATTTTTAAATCTTTTTCCCTATTTCCTTAATCACCGTTGCTTTTAAAATTTGCTGTCTACTTCCATCCCGTTTGCAGTCTTTTTTTTGTCTGCCTTTCTTTTTTAATTATTTCTTGTCTTTCCTTCGTGCCCTCGCTTTTTGAATTTTCTGTCTCTGTCTGCTCTTGAAATGTTCTTTCTGTGCCTACTTTTATTCCCTTTGCTGTCTTTTTTTCCCATTATTTCTTCTCTGCCTTCTGTGCCATCGCTTTTTAGAGCTTCTTTCTGCGTCTTCGTTGTAGTTTGCCGTCGCTATGTTTTAAAGTTTTTCCTTATTTCCTTCATCCCCCTTGCTTTGAAAATTTTCTACGTTTATCTCGTTCGCTGTCTTTAGTTTTTAATTATTTTTCCTTGGTTTTCCTTAGTGCCATGGCTTTTTAGATTTTCTGTCGACGTCTCCGTTTTAGTTCGCCGTCGCCACTTTTAAATTTTTTCCTCGTTTCTTTAATCCCCGCGGCTTTTAACACTTTCTGTTTGACTTTTATGCCGTTCCCTGCCTTTATTCTTTAGTGATTTCTTCTCTTTCCTTAGTGCCGCCGCTTTTAAATTTTTCTCTCAACCTCTGTTTTAGTTTGCTCTCCCTGTTTGGTTTTTTTTTTTTCCCCTTTCCCCTCCCTCCAATTCCCATCGCTTTTAAAATGTGTTTTCTACGCCTACTTTTTTTCCCTTCGATATCTTTCTTTCTAATTATTTCTTGTCTTTCCTTAGTGCCGTTGCCTTTTAGATTTTCTGTCCATGTCTGAGTTTCAGTTTGCTTTCCCTCTCGTCCAGTTCTTTCCTCTATTAATCTCTTGGCTTTTTAAATTTTCTACCTCTCTCTCATTCACATTCTTTACTTTTAAAGTATTTTTTCTTGGTTTTCCTTAGTGCCCTTAGTTGCTTTTTAACTTTTCTGTCTACTTTTACTCTGTTTGCTGTCTTTTCAGTTATTTTTTCTTGGTTTGCCTCAGTGCCATCGCTTTTTAGATTTTTTCCCTACCTACCTGTTTTAGGTCAATGTTGCTACGCTTCAATTTCTTCCTTATTTCCCTAATCCTATTTGCTTCTAAAATTTTCCGTCTGCTTTTATTCCGTTCGCTGTCTTTATTTTTTAGTTATTTCTTGTCTTTGTTAGCGCCGTGGCTTTTCAAATTTTCTTTCTACATCTCTTTTAGTTCGCTGTCCCGGCTTTTAAATTCTTTTGGTTTCTTTCCCTAATCCCCGTTGCTTTTTACATTTTCTACGTCTATCCCGTTCGCTGTCTTTATTTCGCTGTCTCTTCTTTTAATTATTTCTCGTCTTTCCTCAGCGCAGTCGTTTTTTAAATTCTCTTTCTACGTCTCTTTTAGTTCGCAGTCCCTATTTCCTCATTTTTCTCTTCCTTTCCCAAATCCCCCACGCTTTTTACATGTTCTTTCGACGCCCACTTTTATGCCCTTTGCTGGGTTTTTAAAATTATTTCTTGTCGTTCCTTAGTGCCCTCGCTTTTTAAATTTTCTTTCTGCATCTCTGTTTCACTTTGCTGTTCCGATGTCATAATTTTTTCCTGTATTTCCCTAATGCCTACCGTGTTTGACAAGTTGTTTCTATGCCTGCTTTTATTCCCTTTGCTGTCCTTTTTTACTATTTCTTCTCTGCCTTCTGTGCCATCGCTGTATAGGTTTTCTTTCTAGGTCTCTGTTGTCGTTTGCCGGTGCTATTTTTAAATCTTTTTCCCTATTTCCTTAATCACCGTTGCTTTTAAAATTTGCTGTCTACTTCCATCCCGTTTGCAGTCTTTTTTTTGTCTGCCTTTCTTTTTTAATTATTTCTTGTCTTTCCTTCGTGCCCTCGCTTTTTGAATTTTCTGTCTCTGTCTGCTCTTGAAATGTTCTTTCTGTGCCTACTTTTATTCCCTTTGCTGTCTTTTTTTCCCATTATTTCTTCTCTGCCTTCTGTGCCATCGCTTTTTAGAGCTTCTTTCTGCGTCTTCGTTGTAGTTTGCCGTCGCTATTTTTTAAAGTTTTTCCTTATTTCCTTCATCCCCCTTGCTTTGAAAATTTTCTACGTTTATCTCGTTCGCTGTCTTTAGTTTTTAATTATTTTTCCTTGGTTTTCCTTAGTGCCATGGCTTTTTAGATTTTCTGTCGACGTCTCCGTTTTAGTTCGCCGTCGCCACTTTTAAATTTTTTCCTCGTTTCTTTAATCCCCGCGGCTTTTAACACTTTCTGTTTGACTTTTATGCCGTTCCCTGCCTTTATTCTTTAGTGATTTCTTCTCTTTCCTTAGTGCCGCCGCTTTTAAATTTTTCTCTCAACCTCTGTTTTAGTTTGCTCTCCCTGTTTGTTTTTTTTTTTTTTCCCCTTTCCCCTCCCTCCAATTCCCATCGCTTTTAAAATGTGTTTTCTACGCCTACTTTTTTTCCCTTCGATATCTTTCTTTCTAATTATTTCTTGTCTTTCCTTAGTGCCGTTGCCTTTTAGATTTTCTGTCCATGTCTGAGTTTCAGTTTGCTTTCCCTCTCGTCCAGTTCTTTCCTCTATTAATCTCTTGGCTTTTTAAATTTTCTACCTCTCTCTCATTCACATTCTTTACTTTTAAAGTATTTTTTCTTGGTTTTCCTTAGTGCCCTTAGTTGCTTTTTAACTTTTCTGTCTACTTTTACTCTGTTTGCTGTCTTTTCAGTTATTTTTTCTTGGTTTGCCTCAGTGCCATCGCTTTTTAGATTTTTTCCCTACCTACCTGTTTTAGGTCAATGTTGCTACGCTTCAATTTCTTCCTTATTTCCCTAATCCTATTTGCTTCTAAAATTTTCCGTCTGCTTTTATTCCGTTCGCTGTCTTTATTTTTTAGTTATTTCTTGTCTTTGTTAGCGCCGTGGCTTTTCAAATTTTCTTTCTACATCTCTTTTAGTTCGCTGTCCCGGCTTTTAAATTCTTTTGGTTTCTTTCCCTAATCCCCGTTGCTTTTTACATTTTCTACGTCTATCCCGTTCGCTGTCTTTATTTCGCTGTCTCTTCTTTTAATTATTTCTCGTCTTTCCTCAGCGCAGTCGTTTTTTAAATTCTCTTTCTACGTCTCTTTGAGTTCGCGGTCCCTATTTCCTCATTTTTCTCTTCCTTTCCCAAATCCCCCACGCTTTTTACATGTTCTTTCGACGCCCACTTTTATGCCCTTTGCTGGGTTTTTAAAATTATTTCTTGTCGTTCCTTAGTGCCCTCGCTTTTTAAATTTTCTTTCTGCATCTCTGTTTCACTTTGCTGTTCTGATGTCATAATTTTTTCCTGTATTTCCCTAATGCCTACCGTGTTTGACAAGTTGTTTCTATGCCTGCTTTTATTCCCTTTGCTGTCCTTTTTTACTATTTCTTCTCTGCCTTCTGTGCCATCGCTGTATAGGTTTTCTTTCTAGGTCTCTGTTGTCGTTTGCCGTTGCTATTTTTAAATCTTTTTCCCTATTTCCTTAATCACCGTTGCTTTTAAAATCTGCTGTCTACTTCCATCCCGTTTGCAGTCTTTTTTTTGTCTGCCTTTCTTTTTTAATTATTTCTTGTCTTTCCTTCGTGCCCTCGCTTTTTGAATTTTCTGTCTCTGTCTGCTCTTGAAATGTTCTTTCTGTGCCTACTTTTATTCCCTTTGCTGTCTTTTTTTCCCATTATTTCTTCTCTGCCTTCTGTGCCATCGCTTTTTAGAGCTTCTTTCTGCGTCTTCGTTGTAGTTTGCCGTCGCTATTTTTTAAAGTTTTTCCTTATTTCCTTCATCCCCCTTGCTTTGAAAATTTTCTACGTTTATCTCGTTCGCTGTCTTTAGTTTTTAATTATTTTTCCTTGGTTTTCCTTAGTGCCATGGCTTTTTAGATTTTCTGTCGACGTCTCCGTTTTAGTTTGCCGTCGCCACTTTTAAATTTTTTCCTCGTTTCTTTAATCCCCGCGGCTTTTAACACTTTCTGTTTGACTTTTATGCCGTTCCCTGCCTTTATTCTTTAATGATTTCTTCTCTTTCCTTAGTGCCGCCGCTTTTAAATTTTTCTCTCAACCTCTGTTTTAGTTTGCTCTCCCTGTTTGGTTTTTTTTTTTTTCCCCTTTCCCCTCCCTCCAATTCCCATCGCTTTTAAAATGTGTTTTCTACGCCTACTTTTTTTCCCTTCGATATCTTTCTTTCTAATTATTTCTTGTCTTTCCTTAGTGCCGTTGCCTTTTAGATTTTCTGTCCATGTCTGAGTTTCAGTTTGCTTTCCCTCTCGTCCAGTTCTTTCCTCTATTAATCTCTTGGCTTTTTAAATTTTCTACCTCTCTCTCATTCACATTCTTTACTTTTAAAGTATTTTTTCTTGGTTTTCCTTAGTGCCCTTAGTTGCTTTTTAACTTTTCTGTCTACTTTTACTCTGCTGTCTTTTCAGTTATTTTTTCTTGGTTTGCCTCAGTGCCATCGCTTTTTAGATTTTTTCCCTACCTACCTGTTTTAGGTCAATGTTGCTACGCTTCAATGTCTTCCTTATTTCCCTAATCCTATTTGCTTCTAAAATTTTCCGTCTGCTTTTATTCCGTTCGCTGTCTTTATTTTTTAGTTATTTCTTGTCTTTGTTAGCGCCGTGGCTTTTCAAATTTTCTTTCTACATCTCTTTTAGTTCGCTGTCCCGGCTTTTAAATTCTTTTGGTTTCTTTCCCTAATCCCCGTTGCTTTTTACATTTTCTACGTCTATCCCGTTCGCTGTCTTTATTTCGCTGTCTCTTCTTTTAATTATTTCTCGTCTTTCCTCAGCGCAGTCGTTTTTTAAATTCTCTTTCTACGTCTCTTTGAGTTCGCGGTCCCTATTTCCTCATTTTTCTCTTCCTTTCCCAAATCCCCCACGCTTTTTACATGTTCTTTCGACGCCCACTTTTATGCCCTTTGCTGGGTTTTTAAAATTATTTCTTGTCGTTCCTTAGTGCCCTCGCTTTTTAAATTTTCTTTCTGCATCTCTGTTTCACTTTGCTGTTCTGATGTCATAATTTTTTCCTGTATTTCCCTAATGCCTACCGTGTTTGACAAGTTGTTTCTATGCCTGCTTTTATTCCCTTTGCTGTCCTTTTTTACTATTTCTTCTCTGCCTTCTGTGCCATCGCTGTATAGGTTTTCTTTCTAGGTCTCTGTTGTCGTTTGCCGTTGCTATTTTTAAATCTTTTTCCCTATTTCCTTAATCACCGTTGCTTTTAAAATCTGCTGTCTACTTCCATCCCGTTTGCAGTCTTTTTTTTGTCTGCCTTTCTTTTTTAATTATTTCTTGTCTTTCCTTCGTGCCCTCGCTTTTTGAATTTTCTGTCTCTGTCTGCTCTTGAAATGTTCTTTCTGTGCCTACTTTTATTCCCTTTGCTGTCTTTTTTTCCCATTATTTCTTCTCTGCCTTCTGTGCCATCGCTTTTTAGAGCTTCTTTCTGCGTCTTCGTTGTAGTTTGCCGTCGCTATTTTTTAAAGTTTTTCCTTATTTCCTTCATCCCCCTTGCTTTGAAAATTTTCTACGTTTATCTCGTTCGCTGTCTTTAGTTTTTAATTATTTTTCCTTGGTTTTCCTTAGTGCCATGGCTTTTTAGATTTTCTGTCGACGTCTCCGTTTTAGTTCGCCGTCGCCACTTTTAAATTTTTTCCTCGTTTCTTTAATCCCCGCGGCTTTTAACACTTTCTGTTTGACTTTTATGCCGTTCCCTGCCTTTATTCTTTAATGATTTCTTCTCTTTCCTTAGTGCCGCCGCTTTTAAATTTTTCTCTCAACCTCTGTTTTAGTTTGCTCTCCCTGTTTGGTTTTTTTTTTTTTCCCCTTTCCCCTCCCTCCAATTCCCATCGCTTTTAAAATGTGTTTTCTACGCCTACTTTTTTTCCCTTCGATATCTTTCTTTCTAATTATTTCTTGTCTTTCCTTAGTGCCGTTGCCTTTTAGATTTTCTGTCCATGTCTGAGTTTCAGTTTGCTTTCCCTCTCGTCCAGTTCTTTCCTCTATTAATCTCTTGGCTTTTTAAATTTTCTACCTCTCTCTCATTCACATTCTTTACTTTTAAAGTATTTTTTCTTGGTTTTCCTTAGTGCCCTTAGTTGCTTTTTAACTTTTCTGTCTACTTTTACTCTGCTGTCTTTTCAGTTATTTTTTCTTGGTTTGCCTCAGTGCCATCGCTTTTTAGATTTTTTCCCTACCTACCTGTTTTAGGTCAATGTTGCTACGCTTCAATGTCTTCCTTATTTCCCTAATCCTATTTGCTTCTAAAATTTTCCGTCTGCTTTTATTCCGTTCGCTGTCTTTATTTTTTAGTTATTTCTTGTCTTTGTTAGCGCCGTGGCTTTTCAAATTTTCTTTCTACATCTCTTTTAGTTCGCTGTCCCGGCTTTTAAATTCTTTTGGTTTCTTTCCCTAATCCCCGTTGCTTTTTACATTTTCTACGTCTATCCCGTTCGCTGTCTTTATTTCGCTGTCTCTTCTTTTAATTATTTCTCGTCTTTCCTCAGCGCAGTCGTTTTTTAAATTCTCTTTCTACGTCTCTTTTAGTTCGCGGTCCCTATTTCCTCATTTTTCTCTTCCTTTCCCAAATCCCCCACGCTTTTTACATGTTCTTTCGACGCCCACTTTTATGCCCTTTGCTGGGTTTTTAAAATTATTTCTTGTCGTTCCTTAGTGCCCTCGCTTTTTAAATTTTCTTTCTGCATCTCTGTTTCACTTTGCTGTTCCGATGTCATAATTTTTTCCTGTATTTCCCTAATGCCTACCGTGTTTGACAAGTTGTTTCTATGCCTGCTTTTATTCCCTTTGCTGTCCTTTTTTACTATTTCTTCTCTGCCTTCTGTGCCATCGCTGTATAGGTTTTCTTTCTAGGTCTCTGTTGTCGTTTGCCGGTGCTATTTTTAAATCTTTTTCCCTATTTCCTTAATCACCGTTGCTTTTAAAATTTGCTGTCTACTTCCATCCCGTTTGCAGTCTTTTTTTTGTCTGCCTTTCTTTTTTAATTATTTCTTGTCTTTCCTTCGTGCCCTCGCTTTTTGAATTTTCTGTCTCTGTCTGCTCTTGAAATGTTCTTTCTGTGCCTACTTTTATTCCCTTTGCTGTCTTTTTTTCCCATTATTTCTTCTCTGCCTTCTGTGCCATCGCTTTTTAGAGCTTCTTTCTGCGTCTTCGTTGTAGTTTGCCGTCGCTATTTTTTAAAGTTTTTCCTTATTTCCTTCATCCCCCTTGCTTTGAAAATTTTCTACGTTTATCTCGTTCGCTGTCTTTAGTTTTTAATTATTTTTCCTTGGTTTTCCTTAGTGCCATGGCTTTTTAGATTTTCTGTCGACGTCTCCGTTTTAGTTCGCCGTCGCCACTTTTAAATTTTTTCCTCGTTTCTTTAATCCCCGCGGCTTTTAACACTTTCTGTTTGACTTTTATGCCGTTCCCTGCCTTTATTCTTTAGTGATTTCTTCTCTTTCCTTAGTGCGGCCGCTTTTAAATTTTTCTCTCAACCTCTGTTTTAGTTTGCTCTCCCTGTTTGGTTTTTTTTTTTTCCCCTTTCCCCTCCCTCCAATTCCCATCGCTTTTAAAATGTGTTTTCTACGCCTACTTTTTTTCCCTTCGATATCTTTCTTTCTAATTATTTCTTGTCTTTCCTTAGTGCCGTTGCCTTTTAGATTTTCTGTCCATGTCTGAGTTTCAGTTTGCTTTCCCTCTCGTCCAGTTCTTTCCTCTATTAATCTCTTGGCTTTTTAAATTTTCTACCTCTCTCTCATTCACATTCTTTACTTTTAAAGTATTTTTTCTTGGTTTTCCTTAGTGCCCTTAGTTGCTTTTTAACTTTTCTGTCTACTTTTACTCTGCTGTCTTTTCAGTTATTTTTTCTTGGTTTGCCTCAGTGCCATCGCTTTTTAGATTTTTTCCCTACCTACCTGTTTTAGGTCAATGTTGCTACGCTTCAATGTCTTCCTTATTTCCCTAATCCTATTTGCTTCTAAAATTTTCCGTCTGCTTTTATTCCGTTCGCTGTCTTTATTTTTTAGTTATTTCTTGTCTTTGTTAGCGCCGTGGCTTTTCAAATTTTCTTTCTACATCTCTTTTAGTTCGCTGTCCCGGCTTTTAAATTCTTTTGGTTTCTTTCCCTAATCCCCGTTGCTTTTTACATTTTCTACGTCTATCCCGTTCGCTGTCTTTATTTCGCTGTCTCTTCTTTTAATTATTTCTCGTCTTTCCTCAGCGCAGTCGTTTTTTAAATTCTCTTTCTACGTCTCTTTTAGTTCGCGGTCCCTATTTCCTCATTTTTCTCTTCCTTTCCCAAATCCCCCACGCTTTTTACATGTTCTTTCGACGCCCACTTTTATGCCCTTTGCTGGGTTTTTAAAATTATTTCTTGTCGTTCCTTAGTGCCCTCGCTTTTTAAATTTTCTTTCTGCATCTCTGTTTCACTTTGCTGTTCCGATGTCATAATTTTTTCCTGTATTTCCCTAATGCCTACCGTGTTTGACAAGTTGTTTCTATGCCTGCTTTTATTCCCTTTGCTGTCCTTTTTTACTATTTCTTCTCTGCCTTCTGTGCCATCGCTGTATAGGTTTTCTTTCTAGGTCTCTGTTGTCGTTTGCCGGTGCTATTTTTAAATCTTTTTCCCTATTTCCTTAATCACCGTTGCTTTTAAAATTTGCTGTCTACTTCCATCCCGTTTGCAGTCTTTTTTTTGTCTGCCTTTCTTTTTTAATTATTTCTTGTCTTTCCTTCGTGCCCTCGCTTTTTGAATTTTCTGTCTCTGTCTGCTCTTGAAATGTTCTTTCTGTGCCTACTTTTATTCCCTTTGCTGTCTTTTTTTCCCATTATTTCTTCTCTGCCTTCTGTGCCATCGCTTTTTAGAGCTTCTTTCTGCGTCTTCGTTGTAGTTTGCCGTCGCTATTTTTTAAAGTTTTTCCTTATTTCCTTCATCCCCCTTGCTTTGAAAATTTTCTACGTTTATCTCGTTCGCTGTCTTTAGTTTTTAATTATTTTTCCTTGGTTTTCCTTAGTGCCATGGCTTTTTAGATTTTCTGTCGACGTCTCCGTTTTAGTTCGCCGTCGCCACTTTTAAATTTTTTCCTCGTTTCTTTAATCCCCGCGGCTTTTAACACTTTCTGTTTGACTTTTATGCCGTTCCCTGCCTTTATTCTTTAGTGATTTCTTCTCTTTCCTTAGTGCGGCCGCTTTTAAATTTTTCTCTCAACCTCTGTTTTAGTTTGCTCTCCCTGTTTGGTTTTTTTTTTTTTCCCCTTTCCCCTCCCTCCAATTCCCATCGCTTTTAAAATGTGTTTTCTACGCCTACTTTTTTTCCCTTCGATATCTTTCTTTCTAATTATTTCTTGTCTTTCCTTAGTGCCGTTGCCTTTTAGATTTTCTGTCCATGTCTGAGTTTCAGTTTGCTTTCCCTCTCGTCCAGTTCTTTCCTCCATTAATCTCTTGGCTTTTTAAATTTTCTACCTCTATCTCATTCACATTCTTTATTTTTAAAGTATTTTTTCTTGGTCTTCCTTAGTGCCCTTAGTTGCTTTTTAACTTTTCTGTCTACTTTTACTCTGTTTGCTGTCTTTTCAGTTATTTTTTCTTGGTTTGCCTCAGTGCCATCGCTTTTTAGATTTTTTCCCTACCTACCTGTTTTAGGTCAATGTTGCTACGCTTCAATTTCTTCCTTATTTCCCTAATCCTATTTGCTTCTAAAATTTTCCGTCTGCTTTTATTCCGTTCGCTGTCTTTATTTTTTAGTTATTTCTTGTCTTTGTTAGCGCCGTGGCTTTTCAAATTTTCTTTCTACATCTCTTTTAGTTCGCTGTCCCGGCTTTTAAATTCTTTTGGTTTCTTTCCCTAATCCCCGTTGCTTTTTACATTTTCTACGTCTATCCCGTTCGCTGTCTTTATTTCGCTGTCTCTTCTTTTAATTATTTCTCGTCTTTCCTCAGCGCAGTCGTTTTTTAAATTCTCTTTCTACGTCTCTTTTAGTTCGCGGTCCCTATTTCCTCATTTTTCTCTTCCTTTCCCAAATCCCCCACGCTTTTTACATGTTCTTTCGACGCCCACTTTTATGCCCTTTGCTGGGTTTTTAAAATTATTTCTTGTCGTTCCTTAGTGCCCTCGCTTTTTAAATTTTCTTTCTGCATCTCTGTTTCACTTTGCTGTTCCGATGTCATAATTTTTTCCTGTATTTCCCTAATGCCTACCGTGTTTGACAAGTTGTTTCTATGCCTGCTTTTATTCCCTTTGCTGTCCTTTTTTACTATTTCTTCTCTGCCTTCTGTGCCATCGCTGTATAGGTTTTCTTTCTAGGTCTCTGTTGTAGTTTGCCGGTGCTATTTTTAAATCTTTTTCCCTATTTCCTTAATCACCGTTGCTTTTAAAATTTGCTGTCTACTTCCATCCCGTTTGCAGTCTTTTTTTTGTCTGCCTTTCTTTTTTAATTATTTCTTGTCTTTCCTTCGTGCCCTCGCTTTTTGAATTTTCTGTCTCTGTCTGCTCTTGAAATGTTCTTTCTGTGCCTACTTTTATTCCCTTTGCTGTCTTTTTTTCCCATTATTTCTTCTCTGCCTTCTGTGCCATCGCTTTTTAGAGCTTCTTTCTGCGTCTTCGTTGTAGTTTGCCGTCGCTATTTTTTAAAGTTTTTCCTTATTTCCTTCATCCCCCTTGCTTTGAAAATTTTCTACGTTTATCTCGTTCGCTGTCTTTAGTTTTTAATTATTTTTCCTTGGTTTTCCTTAGTGCCATGGCTTTTTAGATTTTCTGTCGACGTCTCCGTTTTAGTTCGCCGTCGCCACTTTTAAATTTTTTCCTCGTTTCTTTAATCCCCGCGGCTTTTAACACTTTCTGTTTGACTTTTATGCCGTTCCCTGCCTTTATTCTTTAGTGATTTCTTCTCTTTCCTTAGTGCCGCCGCTTTTAAATTTTTCTCTCAACCTCTGTTTTAGTTTGCTCTCCCTGTTTGTTTTTTTTTTTTTTCCCCTTTCCCCTCCCTCCAATTCCCATCGCTTTTAAAATGTGTTTTCTACGCCTACTTTTTTTCCCTTCGATATCTTTCTTTCTAATTATTTCTTGTCTTTCCTTAGTGCCGTTGCCTTTTAGATTTTCTGTCCATGTCTGAGTTTCAGTTTGCTTTCCCTCTCGTCCAGTTCTTTCCTCTATTAATCTCTTGGCTTTTTAAATTTTCTACCTCTCTCTCATTCACATTCTTTACTTTTAAAGTATTTTTTCTTGGTTTTCCTTAGTGCCCTTAGTTGCTTTTTAACTTTTCTGTCTACTTTTACTCTGTTTGCTGTCTTTTCAGTTATTTTTTCTTGGTTTGCCTCAGTGCCATCGCTTTTTAGATTTTTTCCCTACCTACCTGTTTTAGGTCAATGTTGCTACGCTTCAATTTCTTCCTTATTTCCCTAATCCTATTTGCTTCTAAAATTTTCCGTCTGCTTTTATTCCGTTCGCTGTCTTTATTTTTTAGTTATTTCTTGTCTTTGTTAGCGCCGTGGCTTTTCAAATTTTCTTTCTACATCTCTTTTAGTTCGCTGTCCCGGCTTTTAAATTCTTTTGGTTTCTTTCCCTAATCCCCGTTGCTTTTTACATTTTCTACGTCTATCCCGTTCGCTGTCTTTATTTCGCTGTCTCTTCTTTTAATTATTTCTCGTCTTTCCTCAGCGCAGTCGTTTTTTAAATTCTCTTTCTACGTCTCTTTGAGTTCGCGGTCCCTATTTCCTCATTTTTCTCTTCCTTTCCCAAATCCCCCACGCTTTTTACATGTTCTTTCGACGCCCACTTTTATGCCCTTTGCTGGGTTTTTAAAATTATTTCTTGTCGTTCCTTAGTGCCCTCGCTTTTTAAATTTTCTTTCTGCATCTCTGTTTCACTTTGCTGTTCTGATGTCATAATTTTTTCCTGTATTTCCCTAATGCCTACCGTGTTTGACAAGTTGTTTCTATGCCTGCTTTTATTCCCTTTGCTGTCCTTTTTTACTATTTCTTCTCTGCCTTCTGTGCCATCGCTGTATAGGTTTTCTTTCTAGGTCTCTGTTGTCGTTTGCCGTTGCTATTTTTAAATCTTTTTCCCTATTTCCTTAATCACCGTTGCTTTTAAAATCTGCTGTCTACTTCCATCCCGTTTGCAGTCTTTTTTTTGTCTGCCTTTCTTTTTTAATTATTTCTTGTCTTTCCTTCGTGCCCTCGCTTTTTGAATTTTCTGTCTCTGTCTGCTCTTGAAATGTTCTTTCTGTGCCTACTTTTATTCCCTTTGCTGTCTTTTTTTCCCATTATTTCTTCTCTGCCTTCTGTGCCATCGCTTTTTAGAGCTTCTTTCTGCGTCTTCGTTGTAGTTTGCCGTCGCTATTTTTTAAAGTTTTTCCTTATTTCCTTCATCCCCCTTGCTTTGAAAATTTTCTACGTTTATCTCGTTCGCTGTCTTTAGTTTTTAATTATTTTTCCTTGGTTTTCCTTAGTGCCATGGCTTTTTAGATTTTCTGTCGACGTCTCCGTTTTAGTTTGCCGTCGCCACTTTTAAATTTTTTCCTCGTTTCTTTAATCCCCGCGGCTTTTAACACTTTCTGTTTGACTTTTATGCCGTTCCCTGCCTTTATTCTTTAATGATTTCTTCTCTTTCCTTAGTGCCGCCGCTTTTAAATTTTTCTCTCAACCTCTGTTTTAGTTTGCTCTCCCTGTTTGGTTTTTTTTTTTTTCCCCTTTCCCCTCCCTCCAATTCCCATCGCTTTTAAAATGTGTTTTCTACGCCTACTTTTTTTCCCTTCGATATCTTTCTTTCTAATTATTTCTTGTCTTTCCTTAGTGCCGTTGCCTTTTAGATTTTCTGTCCATGTCTGAGTTTCAGTTTGCTTTCCCTCTCGTCCAGTTCTTTCCTCTATTAATCTCTTGGCTTTTTAAATTTTCTACCTCTCTCTCATTCACATTCTTTACTTTTAAAGTATTTTTTCTTGGTTTTCCTTAGTGCCCTTAGTTGCTTTTTAACTTTTCTGTCTACTTTTACTCTGCTGTCTTTTCAGTTATTTTTTCTTGGTTTGCCTCAGTGCCATCGCTTTTTAGATTTTTTCCCTACCTACCTGTTTTAGGTCAATGTTGCTACGCTTCAATGTCTTCCTTATTTCCCTAATCCTATTTGCTTCTAAAATTTTCCGTCTGCTTTTATTCCGTTCGCTGTCTTTATTTTTTAGTTATTTCTTGTCTTTGTTAGCGCCGTGGCTTTTCAAATTTTCTTTCTACATCTCTTTTAGTTCGCTGTCCCGGCTTTTAAATTCTTTTGGTTTCTTTCCCTAATCCCCGTTGCTTTTTACATTTTCTACGTCTATCCCGTTCGCTGTCTTTATTTCGCTGTCTCTTCTTTTAATTATTTCTCGTCTTTCCTCAGCGCAGTCGTTTTTTAAATTCTCTTTCTACGTCTCTTTGAGTTCGCGGTCCCTATTTCCTCATTTTTCTCTTCCTTTCCCAAATCCCCCACGCTTTTTACATGTTCTTTCGACGCCCACTTTTATGCCCTTTGCTGGGTTTTTAAAATTATTTCTTGTCGTTCCTTAGTGCCCTCGCTTTTTAAATTTTCTTTCTGCATCTCTGTTTCACTTTGCTGTTCTGATGTCATAATTTTTTCCTGTATTTCCCTAATGCCTACCGTGTTTGACAAGTTGTTTCTATGCCTGCTTTTATTCCCTTTGCTGTCCTTTTTTACTATTTCTTCTCTGCCTTCTGTGCCATCGCTGTATAGGTTTTCTTTCTAGGTCTCTGTTGTCGTTTGCCGTTGCTATTTTTAAATCTTTTTCCCTATTTCCTTAATCACCGTTGCTTTTAAAATCTGCTGTCTACTTCCATCCCGTTTGCAGTCTTTTTTTTGTCTGCCTTTCTTTTTTAATTATTTCTTGTCTTTCCTTCGTGCCCTCGCTTTTTGAATTTTCTGTCTCTGTCTGCTCTTGAAATGTTCTTTCTGTGCCTACTTTTATTCCCTTTGCTGTCTTTTTTTCCCATTATTTCTTCTCTGCCTTCTGTGCCATCGCTTTTTAGAGCTTCTTTCTGCGTCTTCGTTGTAGTTTGCCGTCGCTATTTTTTAAAGTTTTTCCTTATTTCCTTCATCCCCCTTGCTTTGAAAATTTTCTACGTTTATCTCGTTCGCTGTCTTTAGTTTTTAATTATTTTTCCTTGGTTTTCCTTAGTGCCATGGCTTTTTAGATTTTCTGTCGACGTCTCCGTTTTAGTTCGCCGTCGCCACTTTTAAATTTTTTCCTCGTTTCTTTAATCCCCGCGGCTTTTAACACTTTCTGTTTGACTTTTATGCCGTTCCCTGCCTTTATTCTTTAATGATTTCTTCTCTTTCCTTAGTGCCGCCGCTTTTAAATTTTTCTCTCAACCTCTGTTTTAGTTTGCTCTCCCTGTTTGGTTTTTTTTTTTTTCCCCTTTCCCCTCCCTCCAATTCCCATCGCTTTTAAAATGTGTTTTCTACGCCTACTTTTTTTCCCTTCGATATCTTTCTTTCTAATTATTTCTTGTCTTTCCTTAGTGCCGTTGCCTTTTAGATTTTCTGTCCATGTCTGAGTTTCAGTTTGCTTTCCCTCTCGTCCAGTTCTTTCCTCTATTAATCTCTTGGCTTTTTAAATTTTCTACCTCTCTCTCATTCACATTCTTTACTTTTAAAGTATTTTTTCTTGGTTTTCCTTAGTGCCCTTAGTTGCTTTTTAACTTTTCTGTCTACTTTTACTCTGCTGTCTTTTCAGTTATTTTTTCTTGGTTTGCCTCAGTGCCATCGCTTTTTAGATTTTTTCCCTACCTACCTGTTTTAGGTCAATGTTGCTACGCTTCAATGTCTTCCTTATTTCCCTAATCCTATTTGCTTCTAAAATTTTCCGTCTGCTTTTATTCCGTTCGCTGTCTTTATTTTTTAGTTATTTCTTGTCTTTGTTAGCGCCGTGGCTTTTCAAATTTTCTTTCTACATCTCTTTTAGTTCGCTGTCCCGGCTTTTAAATTCTTTTGGTTTCTTTCCCTAATCCCCGTTGCTTTTTACATTTTCTACGTCTATCCCGTTCGCTGTCTTTATTTCGCTGTCTCTTCTTTTAATTATTTCTCGTCTTTCCTCAGCGCAGTCGTTTTTTAAATTCTCTTTCTACGTCTCTTTTAGTTCGCGGTCCCTATTTCCTCATTTTTCTCTTCCTTTCCCAAATCCCCCACGCTTTTTACATGTTCTTTCGACGCCCACTTTTATGCCCTTTGCTGGGTTTTTAAAATTATTTCTTGTCGTTCCTTAGTGCCCTCGCTTTTTAAATTTTCTTTCTGCATCTCTGTTTCACTTTGCTGTTCCGATGTCATAATTTTTTCCTGTATTTCCCTAATGCCTACCGTGTTTGACAAGTTGTTTCTATGCCTGCTTTTATTCCCTTTGCTGTCCTTTTTTACTATTTCTTCTCTGCCTTCTGTGCCATCGCTGTATAGGTTTTCTTTCTAGGTCTCTGTTGTCGTTTGCCGGTGCTATTTTTAAATCTTTTTCCCTATTTCCTTAATCACCGTTGCTTTTAAAATTTGCTGTCTACTTCCATCCCGTTTGCAGTCTTTTTTTTGTCTGCCTTTCTTTTTTAATTATTTCTTGTCTTTCCTTCGTGCCCTCGCTTTTTGAATTTTCTGTCTCTGTCTGCTCTTGAAATGTTCTTTCTGTGCCTACTTTTATTCCCTTTGCTGTCTTTTTTTCCCATTATTTCTTCTCTGCCTTCTGTGCCATCGCTTTTTAGAGCTTCTTTCTGCGTCTTCGTTGTAGTTTGCCGTCGCTATTTTTTAAAGTTTTTCCTTATTTCCTTCATCCCCCTTGCTTTGAAAATTTTCTACGTTTATCTCGTTCGCTGTCTTTAGTTTTTAATTATTTTTCCTTGGTTTTCCTTAGTGCCATGGCTTTTTAGATTTTCTGTCGACGTCTCCGTTTTAGTTCGCCGTCGCCACTTTTAAATTTTTTCCTCGTTTCTTTAATCCCCGCGGCTTTTAACACTTTCTGTTTGACTTTTATGCCGTTCCCTGCCTTTATTCTTTAGTGATTTCTTCTCTTTCCTTAGTGCGGCCGCTTTTAAATTTTTCTCTCAACCTCTGTTTTAGTTTGCTCTCCCTGTTTGGTTTTTTTTTTTTCCCCTTTCCCCTCCCTCCAATTCCCATCGCTTTTAAAATGTGTTTTCTACGCCTACTTTTTTTCCCTTCGATATCTTTCTTTCTAATTATTTCTTGTCTTTCCTTAGTGCCGTTGCCTTTTAGATTTTCTGTCCATGTCTGAGTTTCAGTTTGCTTTCCCTCTCGTCCAGTTCTTTCCTCTATTAATCTCTTGGCTTTTTAAATTTTCTACCTCTCTCTCATTCACATTCTTTACTTTTAAAGTATTTTTTCTTGGTTTTCCTTAGTGCCCTTAGTTGCTTTTTAACTTTTCTGTCTACTTTTACTCTGCTGTCTTTTCAGTTATTTTTTCTTGGTTTGCCTCAGTGCCATCGCTTTTTAGATTTTTTCCCTACCTACCTGTTTTAGGTCAATGTTGCTACGCTTCAATGTCTTCCTTATTTCCCTAATCCTATTTGCTTCTAAAATTTTCCGTCTGCTTTTATTCCGTTCGCTGTCTTTATTTTTTAGTTATTTCTTGTCTTTGTTAGCGCCGTGGCTTTTCAAATTTTCTTTCTACATCTCTTTTAGTTCGCTGTCCCGGCTTTTAAATTCTTTTGGTTTCTTTCCCTAATCCCCGTTGCTTTTTACATTTTCTACGTCTATCCCGTTCGCTGTCTTTATTTCGCTGTCTCTTCTTTTAATTATTTCTCGTCTTTCCTCAGCGCAGTCGTTTTTTAAATTCTCTTTCTACGTCTCTTTTAGTTCGCGGTCCCTATTTCCTCATTTTTCTCTTCCTTTCCCAAATCCCCCACGCTTTTTACATGTTCTTTCGACGCCCACTTTTATGCCCTTTGCTGGGTTTTTAAAATTATTTCTTGTCGTTCCTTAGTGCCCTCGCTTTTTAAATTTTCTTTCTGCATCTCTGTTTCACTTTGCTGTTCCGATGTCATAATTTTTTCCTGTATTTCCCTAATGCCTACCGTGTTTGACAAGTTGTTTCTATGCCTGCTTTTATTCCCTTTGCTGTCCTTTTTTACTATTTCTTCTCTGCCTTCTGTGCCATCGCTGTATAGGTTTTCTTTCTAGGTCTCTGTTGTCGTTTGCCGGTGCTATTTTTAAATCTTTTTCCCTATTTCCTTAATCACCGTTGCTTTTAAAATTTGCTGTCTACTTCCATCCCGTTTGCAGTCTTTTTTTTGTCTGCCTTTCTTTTTTAATTATTTCTTGTCTTTCCTTCGTGCCCTCGCTTTTTGAATTTTCTGTCTCTGTCTGCTCTTGAAATGTTCTTTCTGTGCCTACTTTTATTCCCTTTGCTGTCTTTTTTTCCCATTATTTCTTCTCTGCCTTCTGTGCCATCGCTTTTTAGAGCTTCTTTCTGCGTCTTCGTTGTAGTTTGCCGTCGCTATTTTTTAAAGTTTTTCCTTATTTCCTTCATCCCCCTTGCTTTGAAAATTTTCTACGTTTATCTCGTTCGCTGTCTTTAGTTTTTAATTATTTTTCCTTGGTTTTCCTTAGTGCCATGGCTTTTTAGATTTTCTGTCGACGTCTCCGTTTTAGTTCGCCGTCGCCACTTTTAAATTTTTTCCTCGTTTCTTTAATCCCCGCGGCTTTTAACACTTTCTGTTTGACTTTTATGCCGTTCCCTGCCTTTATTCTTTAGTGATTTCTTCTCTTTCCTTAGTGCGGCCGCTTTTAAATTTTTCTCTCAACCTCTGTTTTAGTTTGCTCTCCCTGTTTGGTTTTTTTTTTTTTCCCCTTTCCCCTCCCTCCAATTCCCATCGCTTTTAAAATGTGTTTTCTACGCCTACTTTTTTTCCCTTCGATATCTTTCTTTCTAATTATTTCTTGTCTTTCCTTAGTGCCGTTGCCTTTTAGATTTTCTGTCCATGTCTGAGTTTCAGTTTGCTTTCCCTCTCGTCCAGTTCTTTCCTCCATTAATCTCTTGGCTTTTTAAATTTTCTACCTCTATCTCATTCACATTCTTTATTTTTAAAGTATTTTTTCTTGGTCTTCCTTAGTGCCCTTAGTTGCTTTTTAACTTTTCTGTCTACTTTTACTCTGTTTGCTGTCTTTTCAGTTATTTTTTCTTGGTTTGCCTCAGTGCCATCGCTTTTTAGATTTTTTCCCTACCTACCTGTTTTAGGTCAATGTTGCTACGCTTCAATTTCTTCCTTATTTCCCTAATCCTATTTGCTTCTAAAATTTTCCGTCTGCTTTTATTCCGTTCGCTGTCTTTATTTTTTAGTTATTTCTTGTCTTTGTTAGCGCCGTGGCTTTTCAAATTTTCTTTCTACATCTCTTTTAGTTCGCTGTCCCGGCTTTTAAATTCTTTTGGTTTCTTTCCCTAATCCCCGTTGCTTTTTACATTTTCTACGTCTATCCCGTTCGCTGTCTTTATTTCGCTGTCTCTTCTTTTAATTATTTCTCGTCTTTCCTCAGCGCAGTCGTTTTTTAAATTCTCTTTCTACGTCTCTTTTAGTTCGCGGTCCCTATTTCCTCATTTTTCTCTTCCTTTCCCAAATCCCCCACGCTTTTTACATGTTCTTTCGACGCCCACTTTTATGCCCTTTGCTGGGTTTTTAAAATTATTTCTTGTCGTTCCTTAGTGCCCTCGCTTTTTAAATTTTCTTTCTGCATCTCTGTTTCACTTTGCTGTTCCGATGTCATAATTTTTTCCTGTATTTCCCTAATGCCTACCGTGTTTGACAAGTTGTTTCTATGCCTGCTTTTATTCCCTTTGCTGTCCTTTTTTACTATTTCTTCTCTGCCTTCTGTGCCATCGCTGTATAGGTTTTCTTTCTAGGTCTCTGTTGTAGTTTGCCGGTGCTATTTTTAAATCTTTTTCCCTATTTCCTTAATCACCGTTGCTTTTAAAATTTGCTGTCTACTTCCATCCCGTTTGCAGTCTTTTTTTTGTCTGCCTTTCTTTTTTAATTATTTCTTGTCTTTCCTTCGTGCCCTCGCTTTTTGAATTTTCTGTCTCTGTCTGCTCTTGAAATGTTCTTTCTGTGCCTACTTTTATTCCCTTTGCTGTCTTTTTTTCCCATTATTTCTTCTCTGCCTTCTGTGCCATCGCTTTTTAGAGCTTCTTTCTGCGTCTTCGTTGTAGTTTGCCGTCGCTATGTTTTAAAGTTTTTCCTTATTTCCTTCATCCCCCTTGCTTTGAAAATTTTCTACGTTTATCTCGTTCGCTGTCTTTAGTTTTTAATTATTTTTCCTTGGTTTTCCTTAGTGCCATGGCTTTTTAGATTTTCTGTCGACGTCTCCGTTTTAGTTCGCCGTCGCCACTTTTAAATTTTTTCCTCGTTTCTTTAATCCCCGCGGCTTTTAACACTTTCTGTTTGACTTTTATGCCGTTCCCTGCCTTTATTCTTTAGTGATTTCTTCTCTTTCCTTAGTGCGGCCGCTTTTAAATTTTTCTCTCAACCTCTGTTTTAGTTTGCTCTCCCTGTTTGGTTTTTTTTTTTTTCCCCTTTCCCCTCCCTCCAATTCCCATCGCTTTTAAAATGTGTTTTCTACGCCTACTTTTTTTCCCTTCGATATCTTTCTTTCTAATTATTTCTTGTCTTTCCTTAGTGCCGTTGCCTTTTAGATTTTCTGTCCATGTCTGAGTTTCAGTTTGCTTTCCCTCTCGTCCAGTTCTTTCCTCTATTAATCTCTTGGCTTTTTAAATTTTCTACCTCTCTCTCATTCACATTCTTTACTTTTAAAGTATTTTTTCTTGGTTTTCCTTAGTGCCCTTAGTTGCTTTTTAACTTTTCTGTCTACTTTTACTCTGCTGTCTTTTCAGTTATTTTTTCTTGGTTTGCCTCAGTGCCATCGCTTTTTAGATTTTTTCCCTACCTACCTGTTTTAGGTCAATGTTGCTACGCTTCAATGTCTTCCTTATTTCCCTAATCCTATTTGCTTCTAAAATTTTCCGTCTGCTTTTATTCCGTTCGCTGTCTTTATTTTTTAGTTATTTCTTGTCTTTGTTAGCGCCGTGGCTTTTCAAATTTTCTTTCTACATCTCTTTTAGTTCGCTGTCCCGGCTTTTAAATTCTTTTGGTTTCTTTCCCTAATCCCCGTTGCTTTTTACATTTTCTACGTCTATCCCGTTCGCTGTCTTTATTTCGCTGTCTCTTCTTTTAATTATTTCTCGTCTTTCCTCAGCGCAGTCGTTTTTTAAATTCTCTTTCTACGTCTCTTTTAGTTCGCGGTCCCTATTTCCTCATTTTTCTCTTCCTTTCCCAAATCCCCCACGCTTTTTACATGTTCTTTCGATGCCCACTTTTATGCCCTTTGCTGGGTTTTTAAAATTATTTCTTGTCGTTCCTTAGTGCCCTCGCTTTTTAAATTTTCTTTCTGCATCTCTGTTTCACTTTGCTGTTCCGATGTCATAATTTTTTCCTTTATTTCCCTAATGCCTACCGTGTTTGACAAGTTGTTTCTATGCCTGCTTTTATTCCCTTTGCTGTCCTTTTTTACTATTTCTTCTCTGCCTTCTGTGCCATCGCTGTATAGGTTTTCTTTCTAGGTCTCTGTTGTCGTTTGCCGGTGCTATTTTTAAATCTTTTTCCCTATTTCCTTAATCACCGTTGCTTTTAAAATTTGCTGTCTACTTCCATCCCGTTTGCAGTCTTTTTTTTGTCTGCCTTTCTTTTTTAATTATTTCTTGTCTTTCCTTCGTGCCCTCGCTTTTTGAATTTTCTGTCTCTGTCTGCTCTTGAAATGTTCTTTCTGTGCCTACTTTTATTCCCTTTGCTGTCTTTTTTTCCCATTATTTCTTCTCTGCCTTCTGTGCCATCGCTTTTTAGAGCTTCTTTCTGTGTCTTCGTCGTAGTTTGCCGTCGCTATGTTTTAAAGTTTTTCCTTATTTCCTTCATCCCCCTTGCTTTGAAAATTTTCTACGTTTATCTCGTTCGCTGTCTTTAGTTTTTAATTATTTTTCCTTGGTTTTCCTTAGTGCCATGGCTTTTTAGATTTTCTGTCGACGTCTCCGTTTTAGTTCGCCGTCGCCACTTTTAAATTTTTTCCTCGTTTCTTTAATCCCCGCGGCTTTTAACACTTTCTGTTTGACTTTTATGCCGTTCCCTGCCTTTATTCTTTAATGATTTCTTCTCTTTCCTTAGTGCCGCCGCTTTTAAATTTTTCTCTCAACCTCTGTTTTAGTTTGCTCTCCCTGTTTGGTTTTTTTTTTTTCCCCTTTCCCCTCCCTCCAATTCCCATTGCTTTTAAAATGTGTTTTCTACGCCTACTTTTTTTCCCTTCGATATCTTTCTTTCTAATTATTTCTTGTCTTTCCTTAGTGCCGTTGCCTTTTAGATTTTCTGTCCATGTCTGAGTTTCAGTTTGCTTTCCCTCTCGTCCAGTTCTTTCCTCTATTAATCTCTTGGCTTTTTAAATTTTCTACCTCTCTCTCATTCACATTCTTTACTTTTAAAGTATTTTTTCTTGGTTTTCCTTAGTGCCCTTAGTTGCTTTTTAACTTTTCTGTCTACTTTTACTCTGTTTGCTGTCTTTTCAGTTATTTTTTCTTGGTTTGCCTCAGTGCCATCGCTTTTTAGATTTTTTCCCTACCTACCTGTTTTAGGTCAATGTTGCTACGCTTCAATGTCTTCCTTATTTCCCTAATCCTATTTGCTTCTAAAATTTTCCGTCTGCTTTTATTCCGTTCGCTGTCTTTATTTTTTAGTTATTTCTTGTCTTTGTTAGCGCCGTGGCTTTTCAAATTTTCTTTCTACATCTCTTTTAGTTCGCTGTCCCGGCTTTTAAATTCTTTTGGTTTCTTTCCCTAATCCCCGTTGCTTTTTACATTTTCTACGTCTATCCCGTTCGCTGTCTTTATTTCGCTGTCTCTTCTTTTAATTATTTCTCGTCTTTCCTCAGCGCAGTCGTTTTTTAAATTCTCTTTCTACGTCTCTTTTAGTTCGCGGTCCCTATTTCCTCATTTTTCTCTTCCTTTCCCAAATCCCCCACGCTTTTTACATGTTCTTTCGACGCCCACTTTTATGCCCTTTGCTGGGTTTTTAAAATTATTTCTTGTCGTTCCTTAGTGCCCTCGCTTTTTAAATTTTCTTTCTGCATCTCTGTTTCACTTTGCTGTTCCGATGTCATAATTTTTTCCTGTATTTCCCTAATGCCTACCGTGTTTGACAAGTTGTTTCTATGCCTGCTTTTATTCCCTTTGCTGTCCTTTTTTACTATTTCTTCTCTGCCTTCTGTGCCATCGCTGTATAGGTTTTCTTTCTAGGTCTCTGTTGTCGTTTGCCGGTGCTATTTTTAAATCTTTTTCCCTATTTCCTTAATCACCGTTGCTTTTAAAATTTGCTGTCTACTTCCATCCCGTTTGCAGTCTTTTTTTTGTCTGCCTTTCTTTTTTAATTATTTCTTGTCTTTCCTTCGTGCCCTCGCTTTTTGAATTTTCTGTCTCTGTCTGCTCTTGAAATGTTCTTTCTGTGCCTACTTTTATTCCCTTTGCTGTCTTTTTTTCCCATTATTTCTTCTCTGCCTTCTGTGCCATCGCTTTTTAGAGCTTCTTTCTGCGTCTTCGTTGTAGTTTGCCGTCGCTATGTTTTAAAGTTTTTCCTTATTTCCTTCATCCCCCTTGCTTTGAAAATTTTCTACGTTTATCTCGTTCGCTGTCTTTAGTTTTTAATTATTTTTCCTTGGTTTTCCTTAGTGCCATGGCTTTTTAGATTTTCTGTCGACGTCTCCGTTTTAGTTCGCCGTCGCCACTTTTAAATTTTTTCCTCGTTTCTTTAATCCCCGCGGCTTTTAACACTTTCTGTTTGACTTTTATGCCGTTCCCTGCCTTTATTCTTTAATGATTTCTTCTCTTTCCTTAGTGCCGCCGCTTTTAAATTTTTCTCTCAACCTCTGTTTTAGTTTGCTCTCCCTGTTTGGTTTTTTTTTTTTCCCCTTTCCCCTCCCTCCAATTCCCATTGCTTTTAAAATGTGTTTTCTACGCCTACTTTTTTTCCCTTCGATATCTTTCTTTCTAATTATTTCTTGTCTTTCCTTAGTGCCGTTGCCTTTTAGATTTTCTGTCCATGTCTGAGTTTCAGTTTGCTTTCCCTCTCGTCCAGTTCTTTCCTCTATTAATCTCTTGGCTTTTTAAATTTTCTACCTCTCTCTCATTCACATTCTTTACTTTTAAAGTATTTTTTCTTGGTTTTCCTTAGTGCCCTTAGTTGCTTTTTAACTTTTCTGTCTACTTTTACTCTGTTTGCTGTCTTTTCAGTTATTTTTTCTTGGTTTGCCTCAGTGCCATCGCTTTTTAGATTTTTTCCCTACCTACCTGTTTTAGGTCAATGTTGCTACGCTTCAATTTCTTCCTTATTTCCCTAATCCTATTTGCTTCTAAAATTTTCCGTCTGCTTTTATTCCGTTCGCTGTCTTTATTTTTTAGTTATTTCTTGTCTTTGTTAGCGCCGTGGCTTTTCAAATTTTCTTTCTACATCTCTTTTAGTTCGCTGTCCCGGCTTTTAAATTCTTTTGGTTTCTTTCCCTAATCCCCGTTGCTTTTTACATTTTCTACGTCTATCCCGTTCGCTGTCTTTATTTCGCTGTCTCTTCTTTTAATTATTTCTCGTCTTTCCTCAGCGCAGTCGTTTTTTAAATTCTCTTTCTACGTCTCTTTTAGTTCGCGGTCCCTATTTCCTCATTTTTCTCTTCCTTTCCCAAATCCCCCACGCTTTTTACATGTTCTTTCGACGCCCACTTTTATGCCCTTTGCTGGGTTTTTAAAATTATTTCTTGTCGTTCCTTAGTGCCCTCGCTTTTTAAATTTTCTTTCTGCATCTCTGTTTCACTTTGCTGTTCCGATGTCATAATTTTTTCCTGTATTTCCCTAATGCCTACCGTGTTTGACAAGTTGTTTCTATGCCTGCTTTTATTCCCTTTGCTGTCCTTTTTTACTATTTCTTCTCTGCCTTCTGTGCCATCGCTGTATAGGTTTTCTTTCTAGGTCTCTGTTGTCGTTTGCCGGTGCTATTTTTAAATCTTTTTCCCTATTTCCTTAATCACCGTTGCTTTTAAAATTTGCTGTCTACTTCCATCCCGTTTGCAGTCTTTTTTTTGTCTGCCTTTCTTTTTTAATTATTTCTTGTCTTTCCTTCGTGCCCTCGCTTTTTGAATTTTCTGTCTCTGTCTGCTCTTGAAATGTTCTTTCTGTGCCTACTTTTATTCCCTTTGCTGTCTTTTTTTCCCATTATTTCTTCTCTGCCTTCTGTGCCATCGCTTTTTAGAGCTTCTTTCTGCGTCTTCGTTGTAGTTTGCCGTCGCTATGTTTTAAAGTTTTTCCTTATTTCCTTCATCCCCCTTGCTTTGAAAATTTTCTACGTTTATCTCGTTCGCTGTCTTTAGTTTTTAATTATTTTTCCTTGGTTTTCCTTAGTGCCATGGCTTTTTAGATTTTCTGTCGACGTCTCCGTTTTAGTTCGCCGTCGCCACTTTTAAATTTTTTCCTCGTTTCTTTAATCCCCGCGGCTTTTAACACTTTCTGTTTGACTTTTATGCCGTTCCCTGCCTTTATTCTTTAGTGATTTCTTCTCTTTCCTTAGTGCGGCCGCTTTTAAATTTTTCTCTCAACCTCTGTTTTAGTTTGCTCTCCCTGTTTGGTTTTTTTTTTTTTCCCCTTTCCCCTCCCTCCAATTCCCATTGCTTTTAAAATGTGTTTTCTACGCCTACTTTTTTTCCCTTCGATATCTTTCTTTCTAATTATTTCTTGTCTTTCCTTAGTGCCGTTGCCTTTTAGATTTTCTGTCCATGTCTGAGTTTCAGTTTGCTTTCCCTCTCGTCCAGTTCTTTCCTCTATTAATCTCTTGGCTTTTTAAATTTTCTACCTCTCTCTCATTCACATTCTTTACTTTTAAAGTATTTTTTCTTGGTTTTCCTTAGTGCCCTTAGTTGCTTTTTAACTTTTCTGTCTACTTTTACTCTGCTGTCTTTTCAGTTATTTTTTCTTGGTTTGCCTCAGTGCCATCGCTTTTTAGATTTTTTCCCTACCTACCTGTTTTAGGTCAATGTTGCTACGCTTCAATGTCTTCCTTATTTCCCTAATCCTATTTGCTTCTAAAATTTTCCGTCTGCTTTTATTCCGTTCGCTGTCTTTATTTTTTAGTTATTTCTTGTCTTTGTTAGCGCCGTGGCTTTTCAAATTTTCTTTCTACATCTCTTTTAGTTCGCTGTCCCGGCTTTTAAATTCTTTTGGTTTCTTTCCCTAATCCCCGTTGCTTTTTACATTTTCTACGTCTATCCCGTTCGCTGTCTTTATTTCGCTGTCTCTTCTTTTAATTATTTCTCGTCTTTCCTCAGCGCAGTCGTTTTTTAAATTCTCTTTCTACGTCTCTTTTAGTTCGCGGTCCCTATTTCCTCATTTTTCTCTTCCTTTCCCAAATCCCCCACGCTTTTTACATGTTCTTTCGACGCCCACTTTTATGCCCTTTGCTGGGTTTTTAAAATTATTTCTTGTCGTTCCTTAGTGCCCTCGCTTTTTAAATTTTCTTTCTGCATCTCTGTTTCACTTTGCTGTTCCGATGTCATAATTTTTTCCTGTATTTCCCTAATGCCTACCGTGTTTGACAAGTTGTTTCTATGCCTGCTTTTATTCCCTTTGCTGTCCTTTTTTACTATTTCTTCTCTGCCTTCTGTGCCATCGCTGTATAGGTTTTCTTTCTAGGTCTCTGTTGTCGTTTGCCGGTGCTATTTTTAAATCTTTTTCCCTATTTCCTTAATCACCGTTGCTTTTAAAATTTGCTGTCTACTTCCATCCCGTTTGCAGTCTTTTTTTTGTCTGCCTTTCTTTTTTAATTATTTCTTGTCTTTCCTTCGTGCCCTCGCTTTTTGAATTTTCTGTCTCTGTCTGCTCTTGAAATGTTCTTTCTGTGCCTACTTTTATTCCCTTTGCTGTCTTTTTTTCCCATTATTTCTTCTCTGCCTTCTGTGCCATCGCTTTTTAGAGCTTCTTTCTGCGTCTTCGTTGTAGTTTGCCGTCGCTATTTTTTAAAGTTTTTCCTTATTTCCTTCATCTCCCTTGCTTTGAAAATTTTCTACGTTTATCTCGTTCGCTGTCTTTAGTTTTTAATTATTTTTCCTTGGTTTTCCTTAGTGCCATGGCTTTTTAGATTTTCTGTCGACGTCTCCGTTTTAGTTCGCCGTCGCCACTTTTAAATTTTTTCCTCGTTTCTTTAATCCCCGCGGCTTTTAACACTTTCTGTTTGACTTTTATGCCGTTCCCTGCCTTTATTCTTTAGTGATTTCTTCTCTTTCCTTAGTGCGGCCGCTTTTAAATTTTTCTCTCAACCTCTGTTTTAGTTTGCTCTCCCTGTTTGGTTTTTTTTTTTTTCCCCTTTCCCCTCCCTCCAATTCCCATCGCTTTTAAAATGTGTTTTCTACGCCTACTTTTTTTCCCTTCGATATCTTTCTTTCTAATTATTTCTTGTCTTTCCTTAGTGCCGTTGCCTTTTAGATTTTCTGTCCATGTCTGAGTTTCAGTTTGCTTTCCCTCTCGTCCAGTTCTTTCCTCCATTAATCTCTTGGCTTTTTAAATTTTCTACCTCTATCTCATTCACATTCTTTATTTTTAAAGTATTTTTTCTTGGTTTTCCTTAGTGCCCTTAGTTGCTTTTTAACTTTTCTGTCTACTTTTACTCTGTTTGCTGTCTTTTCAGTTATTTTTTCTTGGTTTGCCTCAGTGCCATCGCTTTTTAGATTTTTTCCCTACCTACCTGTTTTAGGTCAATGTTGCTACGCTTCAATTTCTTCCTTATTTCCCTAATCCTATTTGCTTCTAAAATTTTCCGTCTGCTTTTATTCCGTTCGCTGTCTTTATTTTTTAGTTATTTCTTGTCTTTGTTAGCGCCGTGGCTTTTCAAATTTTCTTTCTACATCTCTTTTAGTTCGCTGTCCCGGCTTTTAAATTCTTTTGGTTTCTTTCCCTAATCCCCATTGCTTTTTACATTTTCTACTTCTATCCCGTTCGCTGTCTTTATTTCGCTGTCTCTTCTTTTAATTATTTCTCGTCTTTCCTCAGCGCAGTCATTTTTTAAATTCTCTTTCTACGTCTCTTTTAGTTCGCAGTCCCTATTTCCTCATTTTTCTCTTCCTTTCCCAAATCCCCCACGCTTTTTACATGTTCTTTCGACGCCCACTTTTATGCCCTTTGCTGGGTTTTTAAAATTATTTCTTGTCGTTCCTTAGTGCCCTCGCTTTTTAAATTTTCTTTCTGCATCTCTGTTTCACTTTGCTGTTCCGATGTCATAATTTTTTCCTTTATTTCCCTAATGCCTACCGTGTTTGACAAGTTGTTTCTATGCCTGCTTTTATTCCCTTTGCTGTCCTTTTTTACTATTTCTTCTCTGCCTTCTGTGCCATCGCTGTATAGGTTTTCTTTCTAGGTCTCTGTTGTAGTTTGCCGGTGCTATTTTTAAATCTTTTTCCCTATTTCCTTAATCACCGTTGCTTTTAAAATTTGCTGTCTACTTCCATCCCGTTTGCAGTCTTTTTTTTGTCTGCCTTTCTTTTTTAATTATTTCTTGTCTTTCCTTCGTGCCCTCGCTTTTTGAATTTTCTGTCTCTGTCTGCTCTTGAAATGTTCTTTCTGTGCCTACTTTTATTCCCTTTGCTGTCTTTTTTTCCCATTATTTCTTCTCTGCCTTCTGTGCCATCGCTTTTTAGAGCTTCTTTCTGCGTCTTCGTTGTAGTTTGCCGTCGCTATTTTTTAAAGTTTTTCCTTATTTCCTTCATCCCCCTTGCTTTGAAAATTTTCTACATTTATCTCGTTCGCTGTCTTTAGTTTTTAATTATTTTTCCTTGGTTTTCCTTAGTGCCATGGCTTTTTAGATTTTCTGTCGACGTCTCCATTTTAGTTCGCCGTCGCCACTTTTAAATTTTTTCCTCGTTTCTTTAATCCCCGCGGCTTTTAACACTTTCTGTTTGACTTTTATGCCGTTCCCTGCCTTTATTCTTTAATGATTTCTTCTCTTTCCTTAGTGCCGCCGCTTTTAAATTTTTCTCTCAACCTCTGTTTTAGTTTGCTCTCCCTGTTTGGTTTTTTTTTTTTCCCCTTTCCCCTCCCTCCAATTCCCATCGCTTTTAAAATGTGTTTTCTACGCCTACTTTTTTTCCCTTCGATATCTTTCTTTCTAATTATTTCTTGTCTTTCCTTAGTGCCGTTGCCTTTTAGATTTTCTGTCCATGTCTGAGTTTCAGTTTGCTTTCCCTCTCGTCCAGTTCTTTCCTCTATTAATCTCTTGGCTTTTTAAATTTTCTACCTCTCTCTCATTCACATTCTTTACTTTTAAAGTATTTTTTCTTGGTTTTCCTTAGTGCCCTTAGTTGCTTTTTAACTTTTCTGTCTACTTTTACTCTGCTGTCTTTTCAGTTATTTTTTCTTGGTTTGCCTCAGTGCCATCGCTTTTTAGATTTTTTCCCTACCTACCTGTTTTAGGTCAATGTTGCTACGCTTCAATGTCTTCCTTATTTCCCTAATCCTATTTGCTTCTAAAATTTTCCGTCTGCTTTTATTCCGTTCGCTGTCTTTATTTTTTAGTTATTTCTTGTCTTTGTTAGCGCCGTGGCTTTTCAAATTTTCTTTCTACATCTCTTTTAGTTCGCTGTCCCGGCTTTTAAATTCTTTTGGTTTCTTTCCCTAATCCCCGTTGCTTTTTACATTTTCTACGTCTATCCCGTTCGCTGTCTTTATTTCGCTGTCTCTTCTTTTAATTATTTCTCGTCTTTCCTCAGCGCAGTCGTTTTTTAAATTCTCTTTCTACGTCTCTTTTAGTTCGCGGTCCCTATTTCCTCATTTTTCTCTTCCTTTCCCAAATCCCCCACACTTTTTACATGTTCTTTCGACGCCCACTTTTATGCCCTTTGCTGGGTTTTTAAAATTATTTCTTGTCGTTCCTTAGTGCCCTCGCTTTTTAAATTTTCTTTCTGCATCTCTGTTTCACTTTGCTGTTCCGATGTCATAATTTTTTCCTGTATTTCCCTAATGCCTACCGTGTTTGACAAGTTGTTTCTATGCCTGCTTTTATTCCCTTTGCTGTCCTTTTTTACTATTTCTTCTCTGCCTTCTGTGCCATCGCTGTATAGGTTTTCTTTCTAGGTCTCTGTTGTCGTTTGCCGGTGCTATTTTTAAATCTTTTTCCCTATTTCCTTAATCACCGTTGCTTTTAAAATTTGCTGTCTACTTCCATCCCGTTTGCAGTCTTTTTTTTGTCTGCCTTTCTTTTTTAATTATTTCTTGTCTTTCCTTCGTGCCCTCGCTTTTTGAAATTTCTGTCTCTGTCTGCTCTTGAAATGTTCTTTCTGTGCCTACTTTTATTCCCTTTGCTGTCTTTTTTTCCCATTATTTCTTCTCTGCCTTCTGTGCCATCGCTTTTTAGAGCTTCTTTCTGCGTCTTCGTTGTAGTTTGCCATCGCTATTTTTTAAAGTTTTTCCTTATTTCCTTCATCCCCCTTGCTTTGAAAATTTTCTACGTTTATCTCGTTCGCTGTCTTTAGTTTTTAATTATTTTTCCTTGGTTTTCCTTAGTGCCATGGCTTTTTAGATTTTCTGTCGACGTCTCCGTTTTAGTTCGCCGTCGCCACTTTTAAATTTTTTCCTCGTTTCTTTAATCCCCGCGGCTTTTAACACTTTCTGTTTGACTTTTATGCCGTTCCCTGCCTTTATTCTTTAGTGATTTCTTCTCTTTCCTTAGTGCGGCCGCTTTTAAATTTTTCTCTCAACCTCTGTTTTAGTTTGCTCTCCCTGTTTGGTTTTTTTTTTTTTCCCCTTTCCCCTCCCTCCAATTCCCATCGCTTTTAAAATGTGTTTTCTACGCCTACTTTTTTTCCCTTCGATATCTTTCTTTCTAATTATTTCTTGTCTTTCCTTAGTGCCGTTGCCTTTTAGATTTTCTGTCCATGTCTGAGTTTCAGTTTGCTTTCCCTCTCGTCCAGTTCTTTCCTCCATTAATCTCTTGGCTTTTTAAATTTTCTACCTCTATCTCATTCACATTCTTTATTTTTAAAGTATTTTTTCTTGGTTTTCCTTAGTGCCCTTAGTTGCTTTTTAACTTTTCTGTCTACTTTTACTCTGTTTGCTGTCTTTTCAGTTATTTTTTCTTGGTTTGCCTCAGTGCCATCGCTTTTTAGATTTTTTCCCTACCTACCTGTTTTAGGTCAATGTTGCTACGCTTCAATTTCTTCCTTATTTCCCTAATCCTATTTGCTTCTAAAATTTTCCGTCTGCTTTTATTCCGTTCGCTGTCTTTATTTTTTAGTTATTTCTTGTCTTTGTTAGCGCCGTGGCTTTTCAAATTTTCTTTCTACATCTCTTTTAGTTCGCTGTCCCGGCTTTTAAATTCTTTTGGTTTCTTTCCCTAATCCCCATTGCTTTTTACATTTTCTACTTCTATCCCGTTCGCTGTCTTTATTTCGCTGTCTCTTCTTTTAATTATTTCTCGTCTTTCCTCAGCGCAGTCGTTTTTTAAATTCTCTTTCTACGTCTCTTTTAGTTCGCGGTCCCTATTTCCTCATTTTTCTCTTCCTTTCCCAAATCCCCCACGCTTTTTACATGTTCTTTCGACGCCCACTTTTATGCCCTTTGCTGGGTTTTTAAAATTATTTCTTGTCGTTCCTTAGTGCCCTCGCTTTTTAAATTTTCTTTCTGCATCTCTGTTTCACTTTGCTGTTCCGATGTCATAATTTTTTCCTTTATTTCCCTAATGCCTACCGTGTTTGACAAGTTGTTTCTATGCCTGCTTTTATTCCCTTTGCTGTCCTTTTTTACTATTTCTTCTCTGCCTTCTGTGCCATCGCTGTATAGGTTTTCTTTCTAGGTCTCTGTTGTAGTTTGCCGGTGCTATTTTTAAATCTTTTTCCCTATTTCCTTAATCACCGTTGCTTTTAAAATTTGCTGTCTACTTCCATCCCGTTTGCAGTCTTTTTTTTGTCTGCCTTTCTTTTTTAATTATTTCTTGTCTTTCCTTCGTGCCCTCGCTTTTTGAATTTTCTGTCTCTGTCTGCTCTTGAAATGTTCTTTCTGTGCCTACTTTTATTCCCTTTGCTGTCTTTTTTTCCCATTATTTCTTCTCTGCCTTCTGTGCCATCGCTTTTTAGAGCTTCTTTCTGCGTCTTCGTTGTAGTTTGCCGTCGCTATTTTTTAAAGTTTTTCCTTATTTCCTTCATCCCCCTTGCTTTGAAAATTTTCTACGTTTATCTCGTTCGCTGTCTTTAGTTTTTAATTATTTTTCCTTGGTTTTCCTTAGTGCCATGGCTTTTTAGATTTTCTGTCGACGTCTCCATTTTAGTTCGCCGTCGCCACTTTTAAATTTTTTCCTCGTTTCTTTAATCCCCGCGGCTTTTAACACTTTCTGTTTGACTTTTATGCCGTTCCCTGCCTTTATTCTTTAATGATTTCTTCTCTTTCCTTAGTGCCGCCGCTTTTAAATTTTTCTCTCAACCTCTGTTTTAGTTTGCTCTCCCTGTTTGGTTTTTTTTTTTTCCCCTTTCCCCTCCCTCCAATTCCCATCGCTTTTAAAATGTGTTTTCTACGCCTACTTTTTTTCCCTTCGATATCTTTCTTTCTAATTATTTCTTGTCTTTCCTTAGTGCCGTTGCCTTTTAGATTTTCTGTCCATGTCTGAGTTTCAGTTTGCTTTCCCTCTCGTCCAGTTCTTTCCTCTATTAATCTCTTGGCTTTTTAAATTTTCTACCTCTCTCTCATTCACATTCTTTACTTTTAAAGTATTTTTTCTTGGTTTTCCTTAGTGCCCTTAGTTGCTTTTTAACTTTTCTGTCTACTTTTACTCTGTTTGCTGTCTTTTCAGTTATTTTTTCTTGGTTTGCCTCAGTGCCATCGCTTTTTAGATTTTTTCCCTACCTACCTGTTTTAGGTCAATGTTGCTACGCTTCAATGTCTTCCTTATTTCCCTAATCCTATTTGCTTCTAAAATTTTCCGTCTGCTTTTATTCCGTTCGCTGTCTTTATTTTTTAGTTATTTCTTGTCTTTGTTAGCGCCGTGGCTTTTCAAATTTTCTTTCTACATCTCTTTTAGTTCGCTGTCCCGGCTTTTAAATTCTTTTGGTTTCTTTCCCTAATCCCCGTTGCTTTTTACATTTTCTACGTCTATCCCGTTCGCTGTCTTTATTTCGCTGTCTCTTCTTTTAATTATTTCTCGTCTTTCCTCAGCGCAGTCGTTTTTTAAATTCTCTTTCTACGTCTCTTTTAGTTCGCGGTCCCTATTTCCTCATTTTTCTCTTCCTTTCCCAAATCCCCCACGCTTTTTACATGTTCTTTCGACGCCCACTTTTATGCCCTTTGCTGGGTTTTTAAAATTATTTCTTGTCGTTCCTTAGTGCCCTCGCTTTTTAAATTTTCTTTCTGCATCTCTGTTTCACTTTGCTGTTCCGATGTCATAATTTTTTCCTGTATTTCCCTAATGCCTACCGTGTTTGACAAGTTGTTTCTATGCCTGCTTTTATTCCCTTTGCTGTCCTTTTTTACTATTTCTTCTCTGCCTTCTGTGCCATCGCTGTATAGGTTTTCTTTCTAGGTCTCTGTTGTAGTTTGCCGGTGCTATTTTTAAATCTTTTTCCCTATTTCCTTAATCACCGTTGCTTTTAAAATTTGCTGTCTACTTCCATCCCGTTTGCAGTCTTTTTTTTGTCTGCCTTTCTTTTTTAATTATTTGTCTTTCCTTCGTGCCCTCGCTTTTTGAATTTTCTGTCTCTGTCTGCTCTTGAAATGTTCTTTCTGTGCCTACTTTTATTCCCTTTGCTGTCTTTTTTTCCCATTATTTCTTCTCTGCCTTCTGTGCCATCGCTTTTTAGAGCTTCTTTCTGCGTCTTCGTTGTAGTTTGCCGTCGCTATTTTTTAAAGTTTTTCCTTATTTCCTTCATCCCCCTTGCTTTGAAAATTTTCTACGTTTATCTCGTTCGCTGTCTTTAGTTTTTAATTATTTTTCCTTGGTTTTCCTTAGTGCCATGGCTTTTTAGATTTTCTGTTGACGTCTCCGTTTTAGTTCGCCGTCGCCACTTTTAAATTTTTTCCTCGTTTCTTTAATCCCCGCGGCTTTTAACACTTTCTGTTTGACTTTTATGCCGTTCCCTGCCTTTATTCTTTAATGATTTCTTCTCTTTCCTTAGTGCCGCCGCTTTTAAATTTTTCTCTCAACCTCTGTTTTAGTTTGCTCTCCCTGTTTGGTTTTTTTTTTTTCCCCTTTCCCCTCCCTCCAATTCCCATTGCTTTTAAAATGTGTTTTCTACGCCTACTTTTTTTCCCTTCGATATCTTTCTTTCTAATTATTTCTTGTCTTTCCTTAGTGCCGTTGCCTTTTAGATTTTCTGTCCATGTCTGAGTTTCAGTTTGCTTTCCCTCTCGTCCAGTTCTTTCCTCTATTAATCTCTTGGCTTTTTAAATTTTCTACCTCTCTCTCATTCACATTCTTTACTTTTAAAGTATTTTTTCTTGGTTTTCCTTAGTGCCCTTAGTTGCTTTTTAACTTTTCTGTCTACTTTTACTCTGCTGTCTTTTCAGTTATTTTTTCTTGGTTTGCCTCAGTGCCATCGCTTTTTAGATTTTTTCCCTACCTACCTGTTTTAGGTCAATGTTGCTACGCTTCAATGTCTTCCTTATTTCCCTAATCCTATTTGCTTCTAAAATTTTCCGTCTGCTTTTATTCCGTTCGCTGTCTTTATTTTTTAGTTATTTCTTGTCTTTGTTAGCGCCGTGGCTTTTCAAATTTTCTTTCTACATCTCTTTTAGTTCGCTGTCCCGGCTTTTAAATTCTTTTGGTTTCTTTCCCTAATCCCCGTTGCTTTTTACATTTTCTACGTCTATCCCGTTCGCTGTCTTTATTTCGCTGTCTCTTCTTTTAATTATTTCTCGTCTTTCCTCAGCGCAGTCGTTTTTTAAATTCTCTTTCTACGTCTCTTTTAGTTCGCGGTCCCTATTTCCTCATTTTTCTCTTCCTTTCCCAAATCCCCCACGCTTTTTACATGTTCTTTCGACGCCCACTTTTATGCCCTTTGCTGGGTTTTTAAAATTATTTCTTGTCGTTCCTTAGTGCCCTCGCTTTTTAAATTTTCTTTCTGCATCTCTGTTTCACTTTGCTGTTCCGATGTCATAATTTTTTCCTGTATTTCCCTAATGCCTACCGTGTTTGACAAGTTGTTTCTATGCCTGCTTTTATTCCCTTTGCTGTCCTTTTCTACTATTTCTTCTCTGCCTTCTGTGCCATCGCTGTATAGGTTTTCTTTCTAGGTCTCTGTTGTCGTTTGCCGGTGCTATTTTTAAATCTTTTTCCCTATTTCCTTAATCACCGTTGCTTTTAAAATTTGCTGTCTACTTCCATCCCGTTTGCAGTCTTTTTTTTGTCTGCCTTTCTTTTTTAATTATTTCTTGTCTTTCCTTCGTGCCCTCGCTTTTTGAATTTTCTGTCTCTGTCTGCTCTTGAAATGTTCTTTCTGTGCCTACTTTTATTCCCTTTGCTGTCTTTTTTTCCCATTATTTCTTCTCTGCCTTCTGTGCCATCGCTTTTTAGAGCTTCTTTCTGCGTCTTCGTTGTAGTTTGCCGTCGCTATTTTTTAAAGTTTTTCCTTATTTCCTTCATCCCCCTTGCTTTGAAAATTTTCTACGTTTATCTCGTTCGCTGTCTTTAGTTTTTAATTATTTTTCCTTGGTTTTCCTTAGTGCCATGGCTTTTTAGATTTTCTGTCGACGTCTCCGTTTTAGTTCGCCGTCGCCACTTTTAAATTTTTTCCTCGTTTCTTTAATCCCCGCGGCTTTTAACACTTTCTGTTTGACTTTTATGCCGTTCCCTGCCTTTATTCTTTAGTGATTTCTTCTCTTTCCTTAGTGCAGCCGCTTTTAAATTTTTCTCTCAACCTCTGTTTTAGTTTGCTCTCCCTGTTTGGTTTTTTTTTTTTTCCCCTTTCCCCTCCCTCCAATTCCCATCGCTTTTAAAATGTGTTTTCTACGCCTACTTTTTTTCCCTTCGATATCTTTCTTTCTAATTATTTCTTGTCTTTCCTTAGTGCCGTTGCCTTTTAGATTTTCTGTCCATGTCTGAGTTTCAGTTTGCTTTCCCTCTCGTCCAGTTCTTTCCTCCATTAATCTCTTGGCTTTTTAAATTTTCTACCTCTATCTCATTCACATTCTTTATTTTTAAAGTATTTTTTCTTGGTTTTCCTTAGTGCCCTTAGTTGCTTTTTAACTTTTCTGTCTACTTTTACTCTGTTTGCTGTCTTTTCAGTTATTTTTTCTTGGTTTGCCTCAGTGCCATCGCTTTTTAGATTTTTTCCCTACCTACCTGTTTTAGGTCAATGTTGCTACGCTTCAATTTCTTCCTTATTTCCCTAATCCTATTTGCTTCTAAAATTTTCCGTCTGCTTTTATTCCGTTCGCTGTCTTTATTTTTTAGTTATTTCTTGTCTTTGTTAGCGCCGTGGCTTTTCAAATTTTCTTTCTACATCTCTTTTAGTTCGCTGTCCCGGCTTTTAAATTCTTTTGGTTTCTTTCCCTAATCCCCATTGCTTTTTACATTTTCTACTTCTATCCCGTTCGCTGTCTTTATTTCGCTGTCTCTTCTTTTAATTATTTCTCGTCTTTCCTCAGCGCAGTCGTTTTTTAAATTCTCTTTCTACGTCTCTTTTAGTTCGCGGTCCCTATTTCCTCATTTTTCTCTTCCTTTCCCAAATCCCCCACGCTTTTTACATGTTCTTTCGACGCCCACTTTTATGCCCTTTGCTGGGTTTTTAAAATTATTTCTTGTCGTTCCTTAGTGCCCTCGCTTTTTAAATTTTCTTTCTGCATCTCTGTTTCACTTTGCTGTTCCGATGTCATAATTTTTTCCTTTATTTCCCTAATGCCTACCGTGTTTGACAAGTTGTTTCTATGCCTGCTTTTATTCCCTTTGCTGTCCTTTTTTACTATTTCTTCTCTGCCTTCTGTGCCATCGCTGTATAGGTTTTCTTTCTAGGTCTCTGTTGTCGTTTGCCGGTGCTATTTTTAAATCTTTTTCCCTATTTCCTTAATCACCGTTGCTTTTAAAATTTGCTGTCTACTTCCATCCCGTTTGCAGTCTTTTTTTTGTCTGCCTTTCTTTTTTAATTATTTCTTGTCTTTCCTTCGTGCCCTCGCTTTTTGAATTTTCTGTCTCTGTCTGCTCTTGAAATGTTCTTTCTGTGCCTACTTTTATTCCCTTTGCTGTCTTTTTTTCCCATTATTTCTTCTCTGCCTTCTGTGCCATCGCTTTTTAGAGCTTCTTTCTGCGTCTTCGTTGTAGTTTGCCGTCGCTATTTTTTAAAGTTTTTCCTTATTTCCTTCATCCCCCTTGCTTTGAAAATTTTCTACATTTATCTCGTTCGCTGTCTTTAGTTTTTAATTATTTTTCCTTGGTTTTCCTTAGTGCCATGGCTTTTTAGATTTTCTGTCGACGTCTCCATTTTAGTTCGCCGTCGCCACTTTTAAATTTTTTCCTCGTTTCTTTAATCCCCGCGGCTTTTAACACTTTCTGTTTGACTTTTATGCCGTTCCCTGCCTTTATTCTTTAATGATTTCTTCTCTTTCCTTAGTGCCGCCGCTTTTAAATTTTTCTCTCAACCTCTGTTTTAGTTTGCTCTCCCTGTTTGGTTTTTTTTTTTTCCCCCTTTCCCCTCCCTCCAATTCCCATCGCTTTTAAAATGTGTTTTCTACGCCTACTTTTTTTCCCTTCGATATCTTTCTTTCTAATTATTTCTTGTCTTTCCTTAGTGCCGTTGCCTTTTAGATTTTCTGTCCATGTCTGAGTTTCAGTTTGCTTTCCCTCTCGTCCAGTTCTTTCCTCTATTAATCTCTTGGCTTTTTAAATTTTCTACCTCTCTCTCATTCACATTCTTTACTTTTAAAGTATTTTTTCTTGGTTTTCCTTAGTGCCCTTAGTTGCTTTTTAACTTTTCTGTCTACTTTTACTCTGTTTGCTGTCTTTTCAGTTATTTTTTCTTGGTTTGCCTCAGTGCCATCGCTTTTTAGATTTTTTCCCTACCTACCTGTTTTAGGTCAATGTTGCTACGCTTCAATTTCTTCCTTATTTCCCTAATCCTATTTGCTTCTAAAATTTTCCGTCTGCTTTTATTCCGTTCGCTGTCTTTATTTTTTAGTTATTTCTTGTCTTTATTAGCGCCGTGGCTTTTCAAATTTTCTTTCTACATCTCTTTTAGTTCGCTGTCCCGGCTTTTAAATTCTTTTGGTTTCTTTCCCTAATCCCCGTTGCTTTTTACATTTTCTACGTCTATCCCGTTCGCTGTCTTTATTTCGCTGTCTCCCCTTTTAATTATTTCTCGTCTTTCCTCAGCGCAGTCGTTTTTTAAATTCTCTTTCTACGTCTCTTTTAGTTCGCGGTCCCTATTTCCTCATTTTTCTCTTCCTTTCCCAAATCCCCCACGCTTTTTACATGTTCTTTCGACGCCCACTTTTATGCCCTTTGCTGGGTTTTTAAAATTATTTCTTGTCGTTCCTTAGTGCCCTCGCTTTTTAAATTTTCTTTCTGCATCTCTGTTTCACTTTGCTGTTCCGATGTCATAATTTTTTCCTTTATTTCCCTAATGCCTACCGTGTTTGACAAGTTGTTTCTATGCCTGCTTTTATTCCCTTTGCTGTCCTTTTTTACTATTTCTTCTCTGCCTTCTGTGCCATCGCTGTATAGGTTTTCTTTCTAGGTCTCTGTTGTCGTTTGCCGGTGCTATTTTTAAATCTTTTTCCCTATTTCCTTAATCACCGTTGCTTTTAAAATTTGCTGTCTACTTCCATCCCGTTTGCAGTCTTTTTTTTGTCTGCCTTTCTTTTTTAATTATTTCTTGTCTTTCCTTCGTGCCCTCGCTTTTTGAATTTTCTGTCTCTGTCTGCTCTTGAAATGTTCTTTCTATGCCTACTTTTATTCCCTTTGCTGTCTTTTTTTCCCATTATTTCTTCTCTGCCTTCTGTGCCATCGCTTTTTAGAGCTTCTTTCTGCGTCTTCGTTGTAGTTTGCCGTCGCTATTTTTTAAAGTTTTTCCTTATTTCCTTCATCCCCCTTGCTTTGAAAATTTTCTACGTTTATCTCGTTCGCTGTCTTTAGTTTTTAATTATTTTTCCTTGGTTTTCCTTAGTGCCATGGCTTTTTAGATTTTCTGTCGACGTCTCCGTTTTATTTCGCCGTCGCCACTTTTAAATTTTTTCCTCGTTTCTTTAATCCCCGCGGCTTTTAACACTTTCTGTTTGACTTTTATGCCATTCCCTGCCTTTATTCTTTAGTGATTTCTTCTCTTTCCTTAGTGCCGCCGCTTTTAAATTTTTCTCTCAACCTCTGTTTTAGTTTGCTCTCCCTGTTTGGTTTTTTTTTTTTCCCCTTTCCCCTCCCTCCAATTCCCATCGCTTTTAAAATGTGTTTTCTACGCCTACTTTTTTTCCCTTCGATATCTTTCTTTCTAATTATTTCTTGTCTTTCCTTAGTGCCGTTGCCTTTTAGATTTTCTGTCCATGTCTGAGTTTCAGTTTGCTTTCCCTCTCGTCCAGTTCTTTCCTCTATTAATCTCTTGGCTTTTTAAATTTTCTACCTCTCTCTCATTCACATTCTTTACTTTTAAAGTATTTTTTCTTGGTTTTCCTTAGTGCCCTTAGTTGCTTTTTAACTTTTCTGTCTACTTTCACTCTGTTTGCTGTCTTTTCAGTTATTTTTTCTTGGTTTGCCTCAGTGCCATCGCTTTTTCGATTTTTTCCCTACCTACCTGTTTTAGGTCAATGTTGCTACGCTTCAATTTCTTCCTTATTTCCCTAATCCTATTTGCTTCTAAAATTTTCCGTCTGCTTTTATTCCGTTCGCTGTCTTTATTTTTTAGTTATTTCTTGTCTTTGTTAGCGCCGTGGCTTTTCAAATTTTCTTTCTACATCTCTTTTAGTTCGCTGTCCCGGCTTTTAAATTCTTTTGGTTTCTTTCCCTAATCCCCGTTGCTTTTTACATTTTCTACGTCTATCCCGTTCGCTGTCTTTATTTCGCTGTCTCTTCTTTTAATTATTTCTCGTCTTTCCTCAGCGCAGTCGTTTTTTAAATTCTCTTTCTACGTCTCTTTTAGTTCGCGGTCCCTATTTCCTCATTTTTCTCTTCCTTTCCCAAATCCCCCACGCTTTTTACATGTTCTTTCGACGCCCACTTTTATGCCCTTTGCTGGGTTTTTAAAATTATTTCTTGTCATTCCTTAGTGCCCTCGCTTTTTAAATTTTCTTTCTGCATCTCTGTTTCACTTTGCTGTTCCGATGTCATAATTTTTTCCTTTATTTCCCTAATGCCTACCGTGTTTGACAAGTTGTTTCTATGCCTGCTTTTATTCCCTTTGCTGTCCTTTTTTACTATTTCTTCTCTGCCTTCTGTGCCATCGCTGTATAGGTTTTCTTTCTAGGTCTCTGTTGTAGTTTGCCGGTGCTATTTTTAAATCTTTTTCCCTATTTCCTTAATCACCGTTGCTTTTAAAATTTGCTGTCTACTTCCATCCCGTTTGCAGTCTTTTTTTTGTCTGCCTTTCTTTTTTAATTATTTCTTGTCTTTCCTTCGTGCCCTCGCTTTTTGAATTTTCTGTCTCTGTCTGCTCTTGAAATGTTCTTTCTGTGCCTACTTTTATTCCCTTTGCTGTCTTTTTTTCCCATTATTTCTTCTCTGCCTTCTGTGCCATCGCTTTTTAGAGCTTCTTTCTGCGTCTTCGTTGTAGTTTGCCGTCGCTATTTTTTAAAGTTTTTCCTTATTTCCTTCATCCCCCTTGCTTTGAAAATTTTCTACGTTTATCTCGTTCGCTGTCTTTAGTTTTTAATTATTTTTCCTTGGTTTTCCTTAGTGCCATGGCTTTTTAGATTTTCTATCGACGTCTCCGTTTTAGTTCGCCGTCGCCACTTTTAAATTTTTTCCTCATTTCTTTAATCCCCGCGGCTTTTAACACTTTCTGTTTGACTTTTATGCCGTTCCCTGCCTTTATTCTTTAATGATTTCTTCTCTTTCCTTAGTGCCGCCGCTTTTAAATTTTTCTCTCAACCTCTGTTTTAGTTTGCTCTCCCTGTTTGTTTTTTTTTTTTTCCCCTTCCCCCCCCCAATTCCCATCGCTTTTAAAATGTGTTTTCTACGCCTACTTTTTTTCCCTTCGATATCTTTCTTTCTAATTATTTCTTGTCTTTCCTTAGTGCCGTTGCCTTTTAGATTTTCTGTCCATGTCTGAGTTTCAGTTTGCTTTCCCTCTCGTCCAGTTCTTTCCTCTATTAATCTCTTGGCTTTTTAAATTTTCTACCTCTCTCTCATTCACATTCTTTATTTTTAAAGTATTTTTTCTTGGTTTTCCTTAGTGCCCTTAGTTGCTTTTTAACTTTTCTGTCTACTTTTACTCTGTTTGCTGTCTTTTCAGTTATTTTTTCTTGGTTTGCCTCAGTGCCATCGCTTTTTAGATTTTTTCCCTACCTATCTGTTTTAGGTCAATGTTGCTACGCTTCAATTTCTTCCTTATTTCCCTAATCCTATTTGCTTCTAAAATTTTCCGTCTGCTTTTATTCCGTTCGCTGTCTTTATTTTTTAGTTATTTCTTGTCTTTGTTAGCGCCGTGGCTTTTCAAATTTTCTTTCTACATCTCTTTTAGTTCGCTGTCCCGGCTTTTAAATTCTTTTGGTTTCTTTTCCTAATCCCCATTGCTTTTTACATTTTCTACGTCTATCCCGTTCGCTGTCTTTATTTCGCTGTCTCTTCTTTTAATTATTTCTCGTCTTTCCTCAGCACAGTCGTTTTTTAAATTCTCTTTCTACGTCTCTTTTAGTTCGCGGTCCCTATTTCCTCATTTTTCTCTTCCTTTCCCAAATCCCCCACGCTTTTTACATGTTCTTTCGACGCCCACTTTTATGCCCTTTGCTGGGTTTTTAAAATTATTTCTTGTCGTTCCTTAGTGCCCTCGCTTTTTAAATTTTCTTTCTGCATCTCTGTTTCACTTTGCTGTTCCGATGTCATAATTTTTTCCTTTATTTCCCTAATGCCTACCGTGTTTGACAAGTTGTTTCTATGCCTGCTTTTATTCCCTTTGCTGTCCTTTTTTACTATTTCTTCTCTGCCTTCTGTGCCATCGCTGTATAGGTTTTCTTTCTAGGTCTCTGTTGTCGTTTGCCGGTGCTATTTTTAAATCTTTTTCCCTATTTCCTTAATCACCGTTGCTTTTAAAATTTGCTGTCTACTTCCATCCCGTTTGCAGTCTTTTTTTTGTCTGCCTTTCTTTTTTAATTATTTCTTGTCTTTCCTTCGTGCCCTCGCTTTTTGAATTTTCTGTCTCTGTCTGCTCTTGAAATGTTCTTTCTGTGCCTACTTTTATTCCCTTTGCTGTCTTTTTTTCCCATTATTTCTTCTCTGCCTTCTGTGCCATCGCTTTTTAGAGCTTCTTTCTGCGTCTTCGTTGTAGTTTGCCGTCGCTATTTTTTAAAGTTTTTCCTTATTTCCTTCATCCCCCTTGCTTTGAAAATTTTCTACGTTTATCTCGTTCGCTGTCTTTAGTTTTTAATTATTTTTCCTTGGTTTTCCTTAGTGCCATGGCTTTTTAGATTTTCTGTCGACGTCTCCGTTTTAGTTCGCCGTCGCCACTTTTAAATTTTTTCCTCGTTTCTTTAATCCCCGCGGCTTTTAACACTTTCTGTTTGACTTTTATGCCGTTCCCTGCCTTTATTCTTTAATGATTTCTTCTCTTTCCTTAGTGCCGCCGCTTTTAATTTTTCTCTCAACCTCTGTTTTAGTTTGCTCTCCCTGTTTGGTTTTTTTTTTTCCCCTTTCCCCTCCCTCCAATTCCCATTGCTTTTAAAATGTGTTTTCTACGCCTACTTTTTTTCCCTTCGATATCTTTCTTTCTAATTATTTCTTGTCTTTCCTTAGTGCCGTTGCCTTTTAGATTTTCTGTCCATGTCTGAGTTTCAGTTTGCTTTCCCTCTCGTCCAGTTCTTTCCTCTATTAATCTCTTGGCTTTTTAAATTTTCTACCTCTCTCTCATTCACATTCTTTACTTTTAAAGTATTTTTTCTTGGTTTTCCTTAGTGCCCTTAGTTGCTTTTTAACTTTTCTGTCTACTTTTACTCTGTTTGCTGTCTTTTCAGTTATTTTTTCTTGGTTTGCCTCAGTGCCATCGCTTTTTAGATTTTTTCCCTACCTACCTGTTTTAGGTCAATGTTGCTACGCTTCAATTTCTTCCTTATTTCCCTAATCCTATTTGCTTCTAAAATTTTCCGTCTGCTTTTATTCCGTTCGCTGTCTTTATTTTTTAGTTATTTCTTGTCTTTGTTAGTGCCGTGGCTTTTCAAATTTTCTTTCTACATCTCTTTTAGTTCGCTGTCCCGGCTTTTAAATTCTTTTGGTTTCTTTCCCTAATCCCCGTTGCTTTTTACATTTTCTACGTCTATCCCGTTCGCTGTCTTTATTTCACTGTCTCTTCTTTTAATTATTTCTCGTCTTTCCTCAGCGCAGTCGTTTTTTAAATTCTCTTTCTACGTCTCTTTTAGTTCGCGGTCCCTATTTCCTCATTTTTCTCTTCCTTTCCCAAATCCCCCACGCTTTTTACATGTTCTTTCGACGCCCACTTTTATGCCCTTTGCTGGGTTTTTAAAATTATTTCTTGTCGTTCCTTAGTGCCCTCGCTTTTTAAATTTTCTTTCTGCATCTCTGTTTCACTTTGCTGTTCCGATGTCATAATTTTTTCCTTTATTTCCCTAATGCCTACCGTGTTTGACAAGTTGTTTCTATGCCTGCTTTTATTCCCTTTGCTGTCCTTTTTTACTATTTCTTCTCTGCCTTCTGTGCCATCGCTGTATAGGTTTTCTTTCTAGGTCTCTGTTGTCGTTTGCCGGTGCTATTTTTAAATCTTTTTCCCTATTTCCTTAATCACCGTTGCTTTTAAAATTTGCTGTCTACTTCCATCCCGTTTGCAGTCTTTTTTTTGTCTGCCTTTCTTTTTTAATTATTTCTTGTCTTTCCTTCGTGCCCTCGCTTTTTGAATTTTCTGTCTCTGTCTGCTCTTGAAATGTTCTTTCTGTGCCTACTTTTATTCCCTTTGCTGTCTTTTTTTCCCATTATTTCTTCTCTGCCTTCTGTGCCATCGCTTTTTAGAGCTTCTTTCTGCGTCTTCGTTGTAGTTTGCCGTCGCTATGTTTTAAAGTTTTTCCTTATTTCCTTCATCCCCCTTGCTTTGAAAATTTTCTACGTTTATCTCGTTCGCTGTCTTTAGTTTTTAATTATTTTTCCTTGGTTTTCCTTAGTGCCATGGCTTTTTAGATTTTCTGTCGACGTCTCCGTTTTAGTTCGCCGTCGCCACTTTTAAATTTTTTCCTCGTTTCTTTAATCCCCGCGGCTTTTAACACTTTCTGTTTGACTTTTATGCCGTTCCCTGCCTTTATTCTTTAGTGATTTCTTCTCTTTCCTTAGTGCGGCCGCTTTTAAATTTTTCTCTCAACCTCTGTTTTAGTTTGCTCTCCCTGTTTGGTTTTTTTTTTTTCCCCTTTCCCCTCCCTCCAATTCCCATTGCTTTTAAAATGTGTTTTCTACGCCTACTTTTTTTCCCTTCGATATCTTTCTTTCTAATTATTTCTTGTCTTTCCTTAGTGCCGTTGCCTTTTAGATTTTCTGTCCATGTCTGAGTTTCAGTTTGCTTTCCCTCTCGTCCAGTTCTTTCCTCTATTAATCTCTTGGCTTTTTAAATTTTCTACCTCTCTCTCATTCACATTCTTTACTTTTAAAGTATTTTTTCTTGGTTTTCCTTAGTGCCCTTAGTTGCTTTTTAACTTTTCTGTCTACTTTTACTCTGCTGTCTTTTCAGTTATTTTTTCTTGGTTTGCCTCAGTGCCATCGCTTTTTAGATTTTTTCCCTACCTACCTGTTTTAGGTCAATGTTGCTACGCTTCAATGTCTTCCTTATTTCCCTAATCCTATTTGCTTCTAAAATTTTCCGTCTGCTTTTATTCCGTTCGCTGTCTTTATTTTTTAGTTATTTCTTGTCTTTGTTAGCGCCGTGGCTTTTCAAATTTTCTTTCTACATCTCTTTTAGTTCGCTGTCCCGGCTTTTAAATTCTTTTGGTTTCTTTCCCTAATCCCCGTTGCTTTTTACATTTTCTACGTCTATCCCGTTCGCTGTCTTTATTTCGCTGTCTCTTCTTTTAATTATTTCTCGTCTTTCCTCAGCGCAGTCGTTTTTTAAATTCTCTTTCTACGTCTCTTTTAGTTCGCGGTCCCTATTTCCTCATTTTTCTCTTCCTTTCCCAAATCCCCCACGCTTTTTACATGTTCTTTCGACGCCCACTTTTATGCCCTTTGCTGGGTTTTTAAAATTATTTCTTGTCGTTCCTTAGTGCCCTCGCTTTTTAAATTTTCTTTCTGCATCTCTGTTTCACTTTGCTGTTCCGATGTCATAATTTTTTCCTGTATTTCCCTAATGCCTACCGTGTTTGACAAGTTGTTTCTATGCCTGCTTTTATTCCCTTTGCTGTCCTTTTTTACTATTTCTTCTCTGCCTTCTGTGCCATCGCTGTATAGGTTTTCTTTCTAGGTCTCTGTTGTCGTTTGCCGGTGCTATTTTTAAATCTTTTTCCCTATTTCCTTAATCACCGTTGCTTTTAAAATTTGCTGTCTACTTCCATCCCGTTTGCAGTCTTTTTTTTGTCTGCCTTTCTTTTTTAATTATTTCTTGTCTTTCCTTCGTGCCCTCGCTTTTTGAATTTTCTGTCTCTGTCTGCTCTTGAAATGTTCTTTCTGTGCCTACTTTTATTCCCTTTGCTGTCTTTTTTTCCCATTATTTCTTCTCTGCCTTCTGTGCCATCGCTTTTTAGAGCTTCTTTCTGCGTCTTCGTTGTAGTTTGCCGTCGCTATTTTTTAAAGTTTTTCCTTATTTCCTTCATCTCCCTTGCTTTGAAAATTTTCTACGTTTATCTCGTTCGCTGTCTTTAGTTTTTAATTATTTTTCCTTGGTTTTCCTTAGTGCCATGGCTTTTTAGATTTTCTGTCGACGTCTCCGTTTTAGTTCGCCGTCGCCACTTTTAAATTTTTTCCTCGTTTCTTTAATCCCCGCGGCTTTTAACACTTTCTGTTTGACTTTTATGCCGTTCCCTGCCTTTATTCTTTAGTGATTTCTTCTCTTTCCTTAGTGCGGCCGCTTTTAAATTTTTCTCTCAACCTCTGTTTTAGTTTGCTCTCCCTGTTTGGTTTTTTTTTTTTTCCCCTTTCCCCTCCCTCCAATTCCCATCGCTTTTAAAATGTGTTTTCTACGCCTACTTTTTTTCCCTTCGATATCTTTCTTTCTAATTATTTCTTGTCTTTCCTTAGTGCCGTTGCCTTTTAGATTTTCTGTCCATGTCTGAGTTTCAGTTTGCTTTCCCTCTCGTCCAGTTCTTTCCTCCATTAATCTCTTGGCTTTTTAAATTTTCTACCTCTATCTCATTCACATTCTTTATTTTTAAAGTATTTTTTCTTGGTTTTCCTTAGTGCCCTTAGTTGCTTTTTAACTTTTCTGTCTACTTTTACTCTGTTTGCTGTCTTTTCAGTTATTTTTTCTTGGTTTGCCTCAGTGCCATCGCTTTTTAGATTTTTTCCCTACCTACGCCTGTTTTAGGTCAATGTTGCTACGCTTCAATTTCTTCCTTATTTCCCTAATCCTATTTGCTTCTAAAATTTTCCGTCTGCTTTTATTCCGTTCGCTGTCTTTATTTTTTAGTTATTTCTTGTCTTTGTTAGCGCCGTGGCTTTTCAAATTTTCTTTCTACATCTCTTTTAGTTCGCTGTCCCGGCTTTTAAATTCTTTTGGTTTCTTTCCCTAATCCCCATTGCTTTTTACATTTTCTACTTCTATCCCGTTCGCTGTCTTTATTTCGCTGTCTCTTCTTTTAATTATTTCTCGTCTTTCCTCAGCGCAGTCATTTTTTAAATTCTCTTTCTACGTCTCTTTTAGTTCGCAGTCCCTATTTCCTCATTTTTCTCTTCCTTTCCAAATCCCCCACGCTTTTTACATGTTCTTTCGACGCCCACTTTTATGCCCTTTGTCTTGTAGGTTTTTAAAATTATTTCTTGTCGTTCCTTAGTGCCCTCGCTTTTTAAATTTTCTTTCTGCATCTCTGTTTCACTTTGCTGTTCCGATGTCATAATTTTTTCCTTTATTTCCCTAATGCCTACCGTGTTTGACAAGTTGTTTCTATGCCTGCTTTTATTCCCTTTGCTGTCCTTTTTTACTATTTCTTCTCTGCCTTCTGTGCCATCGCTGTATAGGTTTTCTTTCTAGGTCTCTGTTGTAGTTTGCCGGTGCTATTTTTAAATCTTTTTCCCTATTTCCTTAATCACCGTTGCTTTTAAAATTTGCTGTCTACTTCCATCCCGTTTGCAGTCTTTTTTTTGTCTGCCTTTCTTTTTTAATTATTTCTTGTCTTTCCTTCGTGCCCTCGCTTTTTGAATTTTCTGTCTCTGTCTGCTCTTGAAATGTTCTTTCTGTGCCTACTTTTATTCCCTTTGCTGTCTTTTTTTCCCATTATTTCTTCTCTGCCTTCTGTGCCATCGCTTTTTAGAGCTTCTTTCTGCGTCTTCGTTGTAGTTTGCCGTCGCTATTTTTTAAAGTTTTTCCTTATTTCCTTCATCCCCCTTGCTTTGAAAATTTTCTACATTTATCTCGTTCGCTGTCTTTAGTTTTTAATTATTTTTCCTTGGTTTTCCTTAGTGCCATGGCTTTTTAGATTTTCTGTCGACGTCTCCATTTAGTTCGCCGTCGCCACTTTTAAATTTTTTCCTCGTTTCTTTAATCCCCGCGGCTTTTAACACTTTCTGTTTGACTTTTATGCCGTTCCCTGCCTTTATTCTTTAATGATTTCTTCTCTTTCCTTAGTGCCGCCGCTTTTAAATTTTTCTCTCAACCTCTGTTTTAGTTTGCTCTCCTGTTTGGTTTTTTTTTTTTCCCCTTTCCCCTCCCTCCAATTCCCATCGCTTTTAAAATGTGTTTTCTACGCCTACTTTTTTTCCCTTCGATATCTTTCTTTTCTAATTATTTCTTGTCTTTCCTTAGTGCAGTTGCCTTTTAGATTTTCTGTCCATGTCTGAGTTTCAGTTTGCTTTCCCTCTCGTCCAGTTCTTTCCTCTATTAATCTCTTGGCTTTTTAAATTTTCTACCTCTCTCTCATTCACATTCTTTACTTTTAAAGTATTTTTTTCTTGGTTTTCCTTAGTGCCCTTAGTTGCTTTTTAACTTTTCTGTCTACTTTTACTCTGCTGTCTTTTCAGTTATTTTTTCTTGGTTTGCCTCAGTGCCATCGCTTTTTAGATTTTTTCCCTACCTACCTGTTTTAGGTCAATGTTGCTACGCTTCAATGTCTTCCTTATTTCCCTAATCCTATTTGCTTCTAAAATTTTCCGTCTGCTTTTATTCCGTTCGCTGTCTTTATTTTTTAGTTATTTCTTGTCTTTGTTAGCGCCGTGGCTTTTCAAATTTTCTTTCTACATCTCTTTTAGTTCGCTGTCCCGGCTTTTAAATTCTTTTGGTTTCTTTCCCTAATCCCCGTTGCTTTTTACATTTTCTACGTCTATCCCGTTCGCTGTCTTTATTTCGCTGTCTCTTCTTTTAATTATTTCTCGTCTTTCCTCAGCGCAGTCGTTTTTTAAATTCTCTTTCTACGTCTCTTTTAGTTCGCGGGTCCCTATTTCCTCATTTTTCTCTTCCTTTCCCAAATCCCCCACGCTTTTTACATGTTCTTTCGACGCCCACTTTTATGCCCTTTGCTGGGTTTTTAAAATTATTTCTTGTCGTTCCTTAGTGCCCTCGCTTTTTAAATTTTCTTTCTGCATCTCTGTTTCACTTTGCTGTTCCGATGTCATAATTTTTTCCTGTATTTCCCTAATGCCTACCGTGTTTGACAAGTTGTTTCTATGCCTGCTTTTATTCCCTTTGCTGTCCTTTTTTACTATTTCTTCTCTGCCTTCTGTGCCATCGCTGTATAGGTTTTCTTTCTAGGTCTCTGTTGTCGTTTGCCGGTGCTATTTTTAAATCTTTTTCCCTATTTCCTTAATCACCGTTGCTTTTAAAATTTGCTGTCTACTTCCATCCCGTTTGCAGTCTTTTTTTTGTCTGCCTTTCTTTTTTAATTATTTCTTGTCTTTCCTTCGTGCCCTCGCTTTTTGAATTTTCTGTCTCTGTCTGCTCTTGAAATGTTCTTTCTGTGGCCTACTTTTATTCCCTTTGCTGTCTTTTTTTCCCATTATTTCTTCTCTGCCTTCTGTGCCATCGCTTTTTAGAGCTTCTTTCTGCGTCTTCGTTGTAGTTTGCCGTCGCTATTTTTAAAGTTTTTCCTTATTTCCTTCATCCCCCTTGCTTTGAAAATTTTCTACGTTTATCTCGTTCGCTGTCTTTAGTTTTTAATTATTTTTCCTTGGTTTTCCTTAGTGCCATGGCTTTTTAGATTTTCTGTCGACGTCTCCGTTTTAGTTCGCCGTCGCCACTTTTAAATTTTTTCCGCGTTTCTTTAATCCCCGCGGCTTTTAACACTTTCTGTTTGACTTTTATGCCGTTCCCTGCCTTTATTCTTTAGTGATTTCTTCTCTTTCCTTAGTGCGGCCGCTTTAAATTTTTCTCTCAACCTCTGTTTTAGTTTGCTCTCCCTGTTTGGTTTTTTTTTTTTTCCCCTTTCCCCTCCCTCCAATTCCCATCGCTTTTAAAATGTGTTTTCTACGCCTACTTTTTTTCCCTTCGATATCTTTCTTTCTAATTATTTCTTGTCTTTCCTTAGTGCCGTTGCCTTTTAGATTTTCTGTCCATGTCTGAGTTTCAGTTTGGCTTTCCCTCTCGTCCAGTTCTTTCCTCTCATTAATCTCTTGGCTTTTTAAATTTTCTACCTCTATCTCATTCACATTCTTTATTTTTAAAGTATTTTTTCTTGGTTTTCCTTAGTGCCCTTAGTTGCTTTTTAACTTTTCTGTCTACTTTTACTCTGTTTGCTGTCTTTTCAGTATTTTTTCTTGGTTTGCCTCAGTGCCATCGCTTTTTTAGATTTTTTCCCTACCTACCTGTTTTAGGTCAATGTTGCTACGCTTCAATTTCTTCCTTATTTCCCTAATCCTATTTGCTTCTAAAATTTTCCGTCTGCTTTTATTCCGTTCGCTGTCTTTATTTTTTAGTTATTTCTTGTCTTTGTTAGCGCCGTGGCTTTTCAAATTTTCTTTCTACATCTCTTTTAGTTCGCTGTCCCGGCTTTTAAATTCTTTTGGTTTCTTTCCCTAATCCCCATTGCTTTTTACATTTTCTACTTCTATCCCGTTCGCTGTCTTTATTTCGCTGTCTCTTCTTTTAATTATTTCTCGTCTTTCCTCAGCGCAGTCGTTTTTTAAATTCTCTTTCTACGTTCTCTTTTAGTTCGCAGTCCCTATTTCCTCATTTTTCTCTTCCTTTCCCAAAATCCCCCACGCTTTTTACATGTTCTTTCGACGCCCACTTTTATGCCCTTTGCTGGGTTTTTAAAATTATTTCTTGTCGTTCCTTAGTGCCCTCGCTTTTTAAATTTTCTTTCTGCATCTA